>NW_028242238.1:0-194466 GCF_964263255.1 Lissotriton vulgaris | reverse complement strand
ATTCTATTTGGAGGCATTTAATGTTCGAGCAGAAACGGCTGATTTTCGACAAAAGAGATAACACCCCCCCATTACGTCATGCTTCAGAAATATGGAAAATGGTCCGTTTTAAAATGTTTTATTTTTGAACGTCAGTTCACATCTGTAGGTGGATCATCAGTGTTAGAGCTAAAATTAGCATGTTTAAAGTGATTTTCATGCTTCCAGGGGCCCTAAACACAAGATTTATGGAATGGTTAAAAGTGCATGAAAATGGCCAATTTACTCACTCTGAGTTCTCAAAAAGGGTTTCTTCACCCCGGGAAGTGAATTAAATACTATTTGGAGGCATTTAATGTTCGAGCAAAAACGGCTGATTTTCGACAAAAGAGATAACACCCCCCCATTACGTCATGCTTCAGAAATGTGGAAAATGGTCCGTTTTCAAATGTTTTATTTTTGAACGTCAGTTCACATTTGTAGGTGGATCATCAGTGTTAGAGCTAAAATTAGCATGTTTAAAGTGATTTTCATGCTTCCAGGGGCTCGGGAAGTGAATTAAATACCATTTGGAGGCATTTAATGTTCAAGCAAAAACGGCTGATTTTCGACAAAAGAGATAACACCCCCCCATTACGTCATGCTTCAGAAATGTGGAAAATGGTCCGTTTTCACATGTTTTATTTTTGAACGTCAGTTCACATTTGTAGGTGGATCATCAGTGTTAGAGCTAAAATTAGCATGTTTAAAGTGATTTTCATGCTTCCAGGGGCCCTAAACACAAGATTTATGGAATGGTTAAAAGTGCATGAAAATGGCCAATTTACTCACTCTGAGTTCTCAAAAAGGGTTTCTTCACCCCGGGAAGTGAATTAAATACCATTTGGAGGCATTTAATGTTCAAGCAAAAATGGCTGATTTTCGACAAAAGAGATAACACCCCCCCATTACGTCATGCTTCAGAAATGTGGAAAATGGTCCGTTTTCAAATGTTTTATTTTTGAACGTCTGTTCACATTTGTAGGTGGATCATCAGTGTTAGAGCTAAAATTAGCATGTTTAAAGTGATTTTCATGCTTCCAGGGGCTCGGGAAGTGAATTAAATATCATTTGGAGGCATTTAATGTTCAAGCAAAAACGGCTGATTTTCGACAAAAGAGATAACACCCCCCCATTACGTCATGCTTCAGAAATGTGGAAAATGGCACATTTTCAAATGTTTTATTTTTGAACGTCAGTTCACATTTGTAGGTGGATCATCAGTGTTAGAGCTAAAATTAGCATGTTTAAAGTGATTTTCATGCTTCCAGGGGCCCTAAACACAAGATTTATGGAATGGTTAAAAGTGCATGAAAATGGCCAATTTACTCACTCTGAGTTCTCAAAAAGGGTTTCTTCACCCCGGGAAGTGAATTAAATACCATTTGGAGGCATTTAATGTTCGAGCAAAAACGGCAGATTTTCGACAAAAGAGATAACACCCCCCCATTACGTCATGCTTCAGAAATGTGGAAAATGGTCCGTTTTCAAATGTTTTATTTTTGATCGTCAGTTCACATTTGTAGGTGGATCATCAGTATTAGAGCAAAAATTAGCATGTTTAAAGTGATTTTCATGCTTCCAGGGGCCCTAAACAAAAGATTTATGGAATGGTTAAAAGTGCATAAAAATGGCCAATTTACTCACTCTGAGTTCTCAAAAAGGGTTTCTTCACCCCGGGAAGTGAATTAAATTCTATTTGGAGGCATTTAATGTTCGAGCAGAAACGGCTGATTTTCGACAAAAGAGATAACACCCCCCCATTACGTCATGCTTCAGAAATATGGAAAATGGTCCGTTTTAAAATGTTTTATTTTTGAACGTCAGTTCACATCTGTAGGTGGATCATCAGTGTTAGAGCTAAAATTAGCATGTTTAAAGTGATTTTCATGCTTCCAGGGGCCCTAAACACAAGATTTATGGAATGGTTAAAAGTGCATGAAAATGGCCAATTTACTCACTCTGAGTTCTCAAAAAGGGTTTCTTCACCCCGGGAAGTGAATTAAATACTATTTGGAGGCATTTAATGTTCGAGCAAAAACGGCTGATTTTCGACAAAAGAGATAACACCCCCCCATTACGTCATGCTTCAGAAATGTGGAAAATGGTCCGTTTTCAAATGTTTTATTTTTGAACGTCAGTTCACATTTGTAGGTGGATCATCAGTGTTAGAGCTAAAATTAGCATGTTTAAAGTGATTTTCATGCTTCCAGGGGCTCGGGAAGTGAATTAAATACCATTTGGAGGCATTTAATGTTCAAGCAAAAACGGCTGATTTTCGACAAAAGAGATAACACCCCCCCATTACGTCATGCTTCAGAAATGTGGAAAATGGTCCGTTTTCACATGTTTTATTTTTGAACGTCAGTTCACATTTGTAGGTGGATCATCAGTGTTAGAGCTAAAATTAGCATGTTTAAAGTGATTTTCATGCTTCCAGGGGCCCTAAACACAAGATTTATGGAATGGTTAAAAGTGCATGAAAATGGCCAATTTACTCACTCTGAGTTCTCAAAAAGGGTTTCTTCACCCCGGGAAGTGAATTAAATACCATTTGGAGGCATTTAATGTTCAAGCAAAAACGGCTGATTTTCGACAAAAGAGATAACACCCCCCCATTACGTCATGCTTCAGAAATGTGGAAAATGGTCCGTTTTCAAATGTTTTATTTTTGAACGTCTGTTCACATTTGTAGGTGGATCATCAGTGTTAGAGCTAAAATTAGCATGTTTAAAGTGATTTTCATGCTTCCAGGGGCTCGGGAAGTGAATTAAATACCATTTGGAGGCATTTAATGTTCAAGCAAAAACGGCTGATTTTCGACAAAAGAGATAACACCCCCCCATTACGTCATGCTTCAGAAATGTGGAAAATGGTCCGTTTTCAAATGTTTTATTTTTGAACGTCAGTTCACATTTGTAGGTGGATCATCAGTGTTAGAGCTAAAATTAGCATGTTTAAAGTGATTTTCATGCTTCCAGGGGCCCTAAACACAAGATTTATGGAATGGTTAAAAGTGCATGAAAATGGCCAATTTACTCACTCTGAGTTCTCAAAAAGGGTTTCTTCACCCCGGGAAGTGAATTAAATACTATTTGGAGGCATTTAATGTTCGAGCAAAAACGGCTGATTTTCGACAAAAGAGATAACACCCCCCCATTACGTCATGCTTCAGAAATATGGAAAATGGTCCGTTTTAAAATGTTTTATTTTTGAACGTCAGTTCACATCTGTAGGTGGATCATCAGTGTTAGAGCTAAAATTAGCATGTTTAAAGTGATTTTCATGCTTCCAGGGGCCCTAAACACAAGATTTATGGAATGGTTAAAAGTGCATGAAAATGGCCAATTTACTCACTCTGAGTTCTCAAAAAGGGTTTCTTCACCCCGGGAAGTGAATTAAATACTATTTGGAGGCATTTAATGTTCGAGCAAAAACGGCTGATTTTCGACAAAAGAGATAACACCCCCCCATTACGTCATGCTTCAGAAATGTGGAAAATGGTCCGTTTTCAAATGTTTTATTTTTGAACGTCAGTTCACATTTGTAGGTGGATCATCAGTGTTAGAGCTAAAATTAGCATGTTTAAAGTGATTTTCATGCTTCCAGGGGCTCGGGAAGTGAATTAAATACCATTTGGAGGCATTTAATGTTCAAGCAAAAACGGCTGATTTTCGACAAAAGAGATAACACCCCCCCATTACGTCATGCTTCAGAAATGTGGAAAATGGTCCGTTTTCACATGTTTTATTTTTGAACGTCAGTTCACATTTGTAGGTGGATCATCAGTGTTAGAGCTAAAATTAGCATGTTTAAAGTGATTTTCATGCTTCCAGGGGCCCTAAACACAAGATTTATGGAATGGTTAAAAGTGCATGAAAATGGCCAATTTACTCACTCTGAGTTCTCAAAAAGGGTTTCTTCACCCCGGGAAGTGAATTAAATACCATTTGGAGGCATTTAATGTTCAAGCAAAAATGGCTGATTTTCGACAAAAGAGATAACACCCCCCCATTACGTCATGCTTCAGAAATGTGGAAAATGGTCCGTTTTCAAATGTTTTATTTTTGAACGTCTGTTCACATTTGTAGGTGGATCATCAGTGTTAGAGCTAAAATTAGCATGTTTAAAGTGATTTTCATGCTTCCAGGGGCTCGGGAAGTGAATTAAATATCATTTGGAGGCATTTAATGTTCAAGCAAAAACGGCTGATTTTCGACAAAAGAGATAACACCCCCCCATTACGTCATGCTTCAGAAATGTGGAAAATGGCACATTTTCAAATGTTTTATTTTTGAACGTCAGTTCACATTTGTAGGTGGATCATCAGTGTTAGAGCTAAAATTAGCATGTTTAAAGTGATTTTCATGCTTCCAGGGGCCCTAAACACAAGATTTATGGAATGGTTAAAAGTGCATGAAAATGGCCAATTTACTCACTCTGAGTTCTCAAAAAGGGTTTCTTCACCCCGGGAAGTGAATTAAATACCATTTGGAGGCATTTAATGTTCGAGCAAAAACGGCAGATTTTCGACAAAAGAGATAACACCCCCCCATTACGTCATGCTTCAGAAATGTGGAAAATGGTCCGTTTTCAAATGTTTTATTTTTGAACGTCAGTTCACATTTGTAGGTGGATCATCAGTATTAGAGCAAAAATTAGCATGTTTAAAGTGATTTTCATGCTTCCAGGGGCCCTAAACAAAAGATTTATGGAATGGTTAAAAGTGCATAAAAATGGCCAATTTACTCACTCTGAGTTCTCAAAAAGGGTTTCTTCACCCCGGGAAGTGAATTAAATTCTATTTGGAGGCATTTAATGTTCGAGCAGAAACGGCTGATTTTCGACAAAAGAGATAACACCCCCCCATTACGTCATGCTTCAGAAATATGGAAAATGGTCCGTTTTAAAATGTTTTATTTTTGAACGTCAGTTCACATCTGTAGGTGGATCATCAGTGTTAGAGCTAAAATTAGCATGTTTAAAGTGATTTTCATGCTTCCAGGGGCCCTAAACACAAGATTTATGGAATGGTTAAAAGTGCATGAAAATGGCCAATTTACTCACTCTGAGTTCTCAAAAAGGGTTTCTTCACCCCGGGAAGTGAATTAAATACTATTTGGAGGCATTTAATGTTCGAGCAAAAACGGCTGATTTTCGACAAAAGAGATAACACCCCCCCATTACGTCATGCTTCAGAAATGTGGAAAATGGTCCGTTTTCAAATGTTTTATTTTTGAACGTCAGTTCACATTTGTAGGTGGATCATCAGTGTTAGAGCTAAAATTAGCATGTTTAAAGTGATTTTCATGCTTCCAGGGGCTCGGGAAGTGAATTAAATACCATTTGGAGGCATTTAATGTTCAAGCAAAAACGGCTGATTTTCGACAAAAGAGATAACACCCCCCCATTACGTCATGCTTCAGAAATGTGGAAAATGGTCCGTTTTCACATGTTTTATTTTTGAACGTCAGTTCACATTTGTAGGTGGATCATCAGTGTTAGAGCTAAAATTAGCATGTTTAAAGTGATTTTCATGCTTCCAGGGGCCCTAAACACAAGATTTATGGAATGGTTAAAAGTGCATGAAAATGGCCAATTTACTCACTCTGAGTTCTCAAAAAGGGTTTCTTCACCCCGGGAAGTGAATTAAATACCATTTGGAGGCATTTAATGTTCAAGCAAAAACGGCTGATTTTCGACAAAAGAGATAACACCCCCCCATTACGTCATGCTTCAGAAATGTGGAAAATGGTCCGTTTTCAAATGTTTTATTTTTGAACGTCTGTTCACATTTGTAGGTGGATCATCAGTGTTAGAGCTAAAATTAGCATGTTTAAAGTGATTTTCATGCTTCCAGGGGCTCGGGAAGTGAATTAAATACCATTTGGAGGCATTTAATGTTCAAGCAAAAACGGCTGATTTTCGACAAAAGAGATAACACCCCCCCATTACGTCATGCTTCAGAAATGTGGAAAATGGTCCGTTTTCAAATGTTTTATTTTTGAACGTCAGTTCACATTTGTAGGTGGATCATCAGTGTTAGAGCTAAAATTAGCATGTTTAAAGTGATTTTCATGCTTCCAGGGGCCCTAAACACAAGATTTATGGAATGGTTAAAAGTGCATGAAAATGGCCAATTTACTCACTCTGAGTTCTCAAAAAGGGTTTCTTCACCCCGGGAAGTGAATTAAATACTATTTGGAGGCATTTAATGTTCGAGCAAAAACGGCTGATTTTCGACAAAAGAGATAACACCCCCCCATTACGTCATGCTTCAGAAATGTGGAAAATGGTCCGTTTTCAAATGTTTTATTTTTGAACGTCAGTTCACATTTGTAGGTGGATCATCAGTGTTAGAGCTAAAATTAGCATGTTTAAAGTGATTTTCATGCTTCCAGGGGCCCTAAACACAAGATTTATGGAATGGTTAAAAGTGCATAAAAATGGCCAATTTACTCACTCTGAGTTCTCAAAAAGGGTTTCTTCACCCCGGGAAGTGAATTAAATTCTATTTGGAGGCATTTAATGTTCGAGCAGAAACGGCTGATTTTCGACAAAAGAGATAACACCCCCCCATTACGTCATGCTTCAGAAATATGGAAAATGGTCCGTTTTAAAATGTTTTATTTTTGAACGTCAGTTCACATCTGTAGGTGGATCATCAGTGTTAGAGCTAAAATTAGCATGTTTAAAGTGATTTTCATGCTTCCAGGGGCCCTAAACACAAGATTTATGGAATGGTTAAAAGTGCATGAAAATGGCCAATTTACTCACTCTGAGTTCTCAAAAAGGGTTTCTTCACCCCGGGAAGTGAATTAAATACTATTTGGAGGCATTTAATGTTCGAGCAAAAACGGCTGATTTTCGACAAAAGAGATAACACCCCCCCATTACGTCATGCTTCAGAAATGTGGAAAATGGTCCGTTTTCAAATGTTTTATTTTTGAACGTCAGTTCACATTTGTAGGTGGATCATCAGTATTAGAGCTAAAATTAGCATGTTTAAAGTGATTTTCATGCTTCCAGGGGCTCGGGAAGTGAATTAAATACCATTTGGAGGCATTTAATGTTCAAGCAAAAACGGCTGATTTTCGACAAAAGAGATAACACCCCCCCATTACGTCATGCTTCAGAAATGTGGAAAATGGTCCGTTTTCACATGTTTTATTTTTGAACGTCAGTTCACATTTGTAGGTGGATCATCAGTGTTAGAGCTAAAATTAGCATGTTTAAAGTGATTTTCATGCTTCCAGGGGCCCTAAACACAAGATTTATGGAATGGTTAAAAGTGCATGAAAATCGCCAATTTACTCACTCTGAGTTCTCAAAAAGGGTTTCTTCACCCCGGGAAGTGAATTAAATACCATTTGGAGGCATTTAATGTTCAAGCAAAAACGGCTGATTTTCGACAAAAGAGATAACACCCCCCCATTACGTCATGCTTCAGAAATGTGGAAAATGGTCCGTTTTCAAATGTTTTATTTTTGAACGTCTGTTCACATTTGTAGGTGGATCATCAGTGTTAGAGCTAAAATTAGCATGTTTAAAGTGATTTTCATGCTTCCAGGGGCTCGGGAAGTGAATTAAATATCATTTGGAGGCATTTAATGTTCAAGCAAAAACGGCTGATTTTCGACAAAAGAGATAACACCCCCCATTACGTCATGCTTCAGAAATGTGGAAAATGGCCCATTTTCAAATGTTTTATTTTTGAACGTCAGTTCACATTTGTAGGTGGATCATCAGTGTTAGAGCTAAAATTAGCATGTTTAAAGTGATTTTCATGCTTCCAGGGGCCCTAAACACAAGATTTATGGAATGGTTAAAAGTGCATGAAAATGGCCAATTTACTCACTCTGAGTTCTCAAAAAGGGTTTCTTCACCCCGGGAAGTGAATTAAATACCATTTGGAGGCATTTAATGTTCGAGCAAAAACGGCTGATTTTCGACAAAAGAGATAACACCCCCCCCATTACGTCATGCTTCAGAAATGTGGAAAATGGTCCGTTTTCAAATGTTTTATTTTTGAACGTCAGTTCACATTTGTAGGTGGATCATCAGTGTTAGAGCTAAAATTAGCATGTTTAAAGTGATTTTCATGCTTCCAGGGGCTCGGGAAGTGAATTAAATACCATTTGGAGGCATTTAATGTTCAAGCAAAAACGGCTGATTTTCGACAAAAGAGATAACACCCCCCCATTACGTCATGCTTCAGAAATGTGGAAAATGGTCCGTTTTCAAATGTTTCATTTTTGAACGTCAGTTCACATTTGTAGGTGGATCATCAGTGTTAGAGCTAAAATTAGCATGTTTAAAGTGATTTTCATGCTTCCAGGGGCCCTAAACACAAGATTTATGGAATGGTTAAAAGTGCATGAAAATGGCCAATTTACTCACTCTGAGTTCTCAAAAAGGGTTTCTTCACCCCGGGAAGTGAATTAAATACTATTTGGAGGCATTTAATGTTCAAGCAAAAACGGCTGATTTTCGACAAAAGAGATAACACCCCCCCATTACGTCATGCTTCAGAAATGTGGAAAATGGTCCGTTTTCAAATGTTTTATTTTTGAACGTCAGTTCACATTTGTAGGTGGATCATCAGTGTTAGAGCTAAAATTAGCATGTTTAAAGTGATTTTCATGCTTCCAGGGGCCCTAAACACAAGATTTATGGAATGGTTAAAAGTGCATGAAAATGGCCAATTTACTCACTCTGAGTTCTCAAAAAGGGTTTCTTCACCCCGGGAAGTGAATTAAATACTATTTGGGGGCATTTAATGTTCGAGCAAAAACGGCTGATTTTCGACAAAAGAGATAACACCCCCCCATTACGTCATGCTTCAGAAATGTGGAAAATGGTCCGTTTTCAAATGTTTTATTTTTGAACATCAGTTCACATTTGTAGGTGGATCATCAGTGTTAGAGCTAAAATTAGCATGTTTAAAGTGATTTTCATGCTTCCAGGGGCCCTAAACACAAGATTTATGGAATGGTTAAAAGTGCTTGAAAATGGCCAATTTACTCACTCTGAGTTCTCAAAAAGGGTTTCTTCACCCCGGGAAGTGAATTAAATACCATTTGGAGGCATTTAATGTTCGAGCAAAAACTGCAGATTTTCGACAAAAGAGATAACACCCCCCCATTACGTCATGCTTCAGAAATGTGGAAAATGGTCCGTTTTCAAATGTTTTATTTTGAACGTCAGTTCACATTTGTAGGTGGATCATCAGTGTTAGAGCTAAAATTAGCATGTTTAAAGTGATTTTCATGCTTCCAGGGGCTCGGGAAGTGAATTAAATACCATTTGGAGGCATTTAATGTTCAAGCAAAAACGGCTGATTTTCGACAAAAGAGATAACACCCCCCCATTACGTCATGCTTCAGAAATGTGGAAAATGGTCCGTTTTCAAATGTTTTATTTTTGAACGTCAGTTCACATTTGTAGGTGGATCATCAGTGTTAGAGCTAAAATTAGCATGTTTAAAGTGATTTTCATGCTTCCAGGGGCTCGGGAAGTGAATTAAATACCATTTGGAGGCATTTAATGTTCAAGCAAAAACGGCTGATTTTTGACAAAAGAGATAACACCCCCCCATTACGTCATGCTTCAGAAATGTGGAAAATGGTCCGTTTTCAAATGTTTTATTTTTGAACGTCAGTTCACATTTGTAGGTGGATCATCAGTGTTAGAGCTAAAATTAGCATGTTTAAAGTGATTTTCATGCTTCCAGGGGCCCTAAACACAAGATTTATGGAATGGTTAAAAGTGCATGAAAATGGCCAATTTACTCACTCTGAGTTCTCAAAAAGGGTTTCTTCACCCCGGGAAGGGAATTAAATACTATTTGGAGGCATTTAATGTTCGAGCAAAAACGGCTGATTTTCGACAAAAGAGATGACCCCCCCATTACGTCATGCTTCAGAAATGTAGAAAATGGTCCGTTTTCAAATGTTTTATTTTGAACGTCAGTTCACATTTGTAGGCGGATCATCAGTGTTAGAGCTAAAATTAGCATGTTTAAAGTGATTTTCATGCTTCCAGGGGCTCGGGAAGTGAATTAAATACCATTTGGAGGCATTTAATGTTCAAGCAAAAACGGCTGATTTTCGACAAAAGAGAGAACACCCCCCATTACGTCATGCTTCAGAAATGTGGAAAATGGTCCGTTTTCAAATGTTTTATTTTTGAACGTCAGTTCACATTTGTAGGTGGATCATCAGTGTTAGAGCTAAAATTAGCATGTTTAAAGTGATTTTCATGCTTCCAGGGGCTCGGGAAGTGAATTAAATACCATTTGGAGGCATTTATTGTTCGAGCAAAAACGGCTGATTTTCGACAAAAGAGATAACACCCCCCCCATTATGTCATGCTTCAGAAATGTGGAAAATGGTCCGTTTTCAAATGTTTTATTTTTGAACGTCAGTTCACATTTGTAGGTGGATCATCAGTGTTAGAGCTAAAATTAGCATGTTTAACCCCTTCCATGCTGGGCCGATTTTCCTCGTGTGCTAGGCTTTTAAAGAATCAATGGCTTTATGACGGCCCCCAGCCGTCATCAGCACACGAGCACTGTAATGCATGACGGATGGGGGCCGTCATCAGCATGGAAGGGGTTAAAGTGATTTTCATGCTTCCAGGGGCTCGCGAAGTGAATTAAATACCATTTGGAGGCATTTAATGTTCAAGCAAAAACGGCTGATTTTTGACAAAAGAGATAACACCCCCCATTACGTCATGCTTCAGAAATGTGGAAAATGGTCCGTTTTCAAATGTTTTATTTTTGAACGTCAGTTCACATTTGTAGGTGGATCATCAGTGTTAGAGCTAAAATTAGCATGTTTAAAGTGATTTTCATGCTTCCAGGGGCCCTAAACACAAGATTTATGGAATGGTTAAAAGTGCATGAAAATGGCCAATTTACTCACTCTGAGTTCTCAAAAAGGGTTTCTTCACCCCGGGAAGTGAATTAAATACTATTTGGAGGCATTTAATGTTCGAGCAAAAACGGCTGATTTTCGACAAAAGAGATAACACCCCCCCATTACGTCATGCTTCAGAAATATGGAAAATGGTCCGTTTTAAAATGTTTTATTTTTGAACGTCAGTTCACATCTGTAGGTGGATCATCAGTGTTAGAGCTAAAATTAGCATGTTTAAAGTGATTTTCAAGCTTCCAGGGGCCCTAAACACAAGATTTATGGAATGGTTAAAAGTGCATGAAAATGGCCAATTTACTCACTCTGAGTTCTCAAAAAGGGTTTCTTCACCCCGGGAAGTGAATTAAATACTATTTGGAGGCATTTAATGTTCGAGCAAAAACGGCTGATTTTCGACAAAAGAGATAACACCCCCCCATTACGTCATGCTTCAGAAATGTGGAAAATGGTCCGTTTTCAAATGTTTTATTTTTGAACGTCAGTTCACATTTGTAGGTGGATCATCAGTGTTAGAGCTAAAATTAGCATGTTTAAAGTGATTTTCATGCTTCCAGGGGCTCGGGAAGTGAATTAAATACCATTTGGAGGCATTTAATGTTCAAGGAAAAACGGCTGATTTTCGACAAAAGAGATAACATCCCCCATTACGTCATGCTTCAGAAATGTGGAAAATGGTCCGTTTTCACATGTTTTATTTTTGAACGTCAGTTCACATTTGTAGGTGGATCATCAGTGTTAGAGCTAAAATTAGCATGTTTAAAGTGATTTTCATGCTTCCAGGGGCCCTAAACACAAGATTTATGGAATGGTTAAAAGTGCATGAAAATGGCCAATTTACTCACTCTGAGTTCTCAAAAAGGGTTTCTTCACCCCGGGAAGTGACTTAAATACCATTTGGAGGCATTTAATGTTCAAGCAAAAACGGCTGATTTTCGACAAAAGAGATAACACCCCCCCATTACGTCATGCTTCAGAAATGTGGAAAATGGTCCGTTTTCAAATGTTTTATTTTTGAACGTCTGTTCACATTTGTAGGTGGATCATCAGTGTTAGAGCTAAAATTAGCATGTTTAAAGTGATTTTCATGCTTCCAGGGGCTCGGGAAGTGAATTAAATATCATTTGGAGGCATTTAATGTTCAAGCAAAAACGGCTGATTTTCGACAAAAGAGATAACACCCCCCCATTACGTCATGCTTCAGAAATGTGGAAAATGGTCAGTTTTCAAATGTTTTATTTTTGAACGTCAGTTCACATTTGTAGGTGGATCATCAGTGTTAGAGCTAAAATTAGCATGTTTAAAGTGATTTTCATGCTTCCAGGGGCCCTAAACACAAGATTTATGGAATGGTTAAAAGTGCATGAAAATGGCTAATTTACTCACTTTGAGTTCTCAAAAAGGGTTTTTTCACCCCGGGAAGTGAATTAAATACTATTTGGAGGCATTTAATGTTCGAGCAAAAACGGCTGATTTTCGACAAAAGAGATAACACCCCCCCATTACGTCATGCTTCAGAAATGTGGAAAATGGCCCATTTTCAAATGTTTTATTTTTGAACGTCAGTTCACATTTGTAGGTGGATCATCAGTGTTAGAGCTAAAATTAGCATGTTTAAAGTGATTTTCATGCTTCCAGGGGCCCTAAACACAAGATTTATGGAATGGTTAAAAGTGCATGAAAATGGCCAATTTACTCACTCTGAGTTCTCAAAAAGGGTTTCTTCACCCCGGGAAGTGAATTAAATACCATTTGGAGGCATTTAATGTTCGAGCAAAAACGGCTGATTTTCGACAAAAGAGATAACACCCCCCCATTACGTCATGCTTCAGAAATGTGGAAAATGGTCCGTTTTCAAATGTTTTATTTTTGAACGTCAGTTCACATTTGTAGGTGGATAATCAGTGTTAGAGCTAAAATTAGCATGTTTAAAGTGATTTTCATGCTTCCAGGGGCCCTAAACACAAGATTTATGGAATGGTTAAAAGTGCATGGAAATGGCCAATTTACTCACTCTGAGTTCTCAAAAAGGGTTTCTTCACCCCGGGAAGTTAATTAAATACCATTTGGAGGCAGTTAATGTTCGAGCAAAAACGGCTGATTTTCGACAAAAGAGATAACACCCCCCATTACGTCATGCTTCAAAAATGTGGAAAATGGTCCGTTTTCAAATGTTTTATTTTTGAACGTCAGTTCACATTTGTAGGTGGATCATCAGTGTTAGAGCTAAAATTAGCATGTTTAAAGTGATTTTCATGCTTCCAGGGGCTCAGGAAGTGAATTAAATACCATTTGGAGGCATTTAATGTTCAAGCAAAAACGGCTGATTTTCGACAAAAGAGATAACACCCCCCATTACGTCATGCTTCAGAAATGTGGAAAATGGTCCATTTTCAAATGTTTTATTTTTGAACGTCAGTTCACATTTGTAGGTGGATCATCAGTGTTAGATCTAAAATTAGCATGTTTAAAGTGATTTTCATGCTTCCAGGGGCCCTAAACACAAGATTTATGGAATGGTTAAAAGTGCATGAAAATGGCCAATTTACTCACTCTGAGTTCTCAAAAAGGGTTTCTTCACCCCGGGAAGTGAATTAAATACCATTTGGAGGCATTTAATGTTCGAGCAAAAACGGCTGATTTTCGACAAAAGAGATAACACCCCCCCCATTACGTCATGCTTCAGAAATGTGGAAAATGGTCCGTTTTCAAATGTTTTATTTTTGAACGTCAGTTCACATTTGTAGGTGGATCATCAGTGTTAGAGCTAAAATTAGCATGTTTAAAGTGATTTTCATGCTTCCAGGGGCTCGGGAAATGAATTAAATACCATTTGGAGGCATTTAATGTTCAAGCAAAAACGGCTGATTTTCGACAAAAGAGATAACACCCCCCCATTACGTCATGCTTCAGAAATGTGGAAAATGGTCCGTTTTCAAATGTTTTATTTTTGAACGTCAGTTCACATTTGTAGGTGGATCATCAGTGTTAGAGCTAAAATTAGCATGTTTAAAGTGATTTTCATGCTTCCAGGGGCCCTAAACACAAGATTTATGGAAAGGTTAAAAGTGCATGAAAATGGCCAATTTCCTCACTCTGAGTTCTCAAAAAGGGTTTCTTCACCCCGGGAAGTGAATTAAATACTATTTGGTGGCATTTAATGTTCGAGCAAAAACGGCTGATTTTCGACAAAAGAGATAACACCCCCCCATTACGTCATGCTTCAGAAATGTGGAAAATGGTCCGTTTTCAAATGTTTTATTTTTGAACATCAGTTCACATTTGTAGGTGGATCATCAGTGTTAGAGCTAAAATTAGCATGTTTAAAGTGATTTTCATGCTTCCAGGGGCCCTAAACACAAGATTTATGGAATGGTTAAAAGTGCATGAAAATGGCCAATTTACTCACTCTGAGTTCTCAAAAAGGGTTTCTTCACCCCGGGAAGTGAATTAAATACCATTTGGAGGCATTTAATGTTCGAGCAAATTTGCAGATTTTCGACAAAAGAGATAACACCCCCCCATTACGTCATGCTTCAGAAATGTGGAAAATGGTCCGTTTTCAAATGTTTTATTTTGAACGTCAGTTCACATTTGTAGGTGGATCATCAGTGTTAGAGCTAAAATTAGCATGTTTAAAGTGATTTTCATGCTTCCAGGGGCTCGGGAAGTGAATTAAATACCATTTGGAGGCATTTAATGTTCAAGCAAAAACGGCTGATTTTCGACAAAAGAGATAACACCCCCCCATTACGTCATGCTTCAGAAATGTGGAAAATGGTCCGTTTTCAAATGTTTTATTTTTGAACGTCAGTTCACATTTGTAGGTGGATCATCAGTGTTAGAGCTAAAATTAGCATGTTTAAAGTGATTTTCATGCTTCCAGGGGCTCGGGAAGTGAATTAAATACCATTTGGAGGCATTTAATGTTCAAGCAAAAACGGCTGATTTTTGACAAAAGAGATAACACCCCCCCATTACGTCATGCTTCAGAAATGTGGAAAATGGTCCGTTTTCAAATGTTTTATTTTTGAACGTCAGTTCACATTTGTAGGTGGATCATCAGTGTTAGAGCTAAAATTAGCATGTTTAAAGTGATTTTCATGCTTCCAGGGGCCCTAAACACAAGATTTATGGAATGGTTAAAAGTGCATGAAAATGGCCAATTTACTCACTCTGAGTTCTCAAAAAGGGTTTCTTCACCCCGGGAAGGGAATTAAATACTATTTGGAGGCATTTAATGTTCAAGCAAAAACGGCTGATTTTCGACAAAAGAGATGACACCCCCCCATTACGTCATGCTTCAGAAATGTGGAAAATGGTCCGTTTTCAAATGTTTTATTTTTGAACGTCAGTTCACATTTGTAGGTGGATCATCAGTGTTAGAGCTAAAATTAGCAGGTTTAAAGTGATTTTCATGCTTCCAGGGGCTCGCGAAGTGAATTAAATACCATTTGGAGGCATTTAATGTTCAAGCAAAAACGGCTGGTTTTTGACAAAAGAGATAACACCCCCCATTACGTCATGCTTCAGAAATGTGGAAAATGGTCCGTTTTCAAATGTTTTATTTTTGAACGTCAGTTCACATTTGTAGGTGGATCATCAGTGTTAGAGCTAAAATTAGCATGTTTAAAGTGATTTTCATGCTTCCAGGGGCCCTAAACACAAGATTTATGGAATGGTTAAAAGTGCATGAAAATGGCCAATTTACTCACTCTGAGTTCTCAAAAAGGGTTTCTTCACCCCGGGAAGGGAATTAAATACTATTTGGAGGCATTTAATGTTCAAGCAAAAACGGCTGATTTTCGACAAAAGAGATGACACCCCCCCATTACGTCATGCTTCAGAAATGTGGAAAATGGTCCGTTTTCAAATGTTTTATTTTTGAACGTCAGTTCACATTTGTAGGTGGATCATCAGTGTTAGAGCTAAAATTAGCATGTTTAAAGTGATTTTCATGCTTCCAGGGGCTCGCGAAGTGAATTAAATACCATTTGGAGGCATTTAATGTTCAAGCAAAAACGGCTGGTTTTTGACAAAAGAGATAACACCCCCCATTACGTCATGCTTCAGAAATGTGGAAAATGGTCCGTTTTCAAATGTTTTATTTTTGAACGTCAGTTCACATTTGTAGGTGGATCATCAGTGTTAGAGCTAAAATTAGCATGTTTAAAGTGATTTTCATGCTTCCAGGGGCCCTAAACACAAGATTTATGGAATGGTTAAAAGTGCATGAAAATGGCTAATTTACTCACTTTGAGTTCTCAAAAAGGGTTTTTTCACCCCGGGAAGTGAATTAAATACTATTTGGAGGCATTTAATGTTCGAGCAAAAACGGCTGATTTTCGACAAAAGAGATAACACCCCCCCATTACGTCATGCTTCAGAAATGTGGAAAATGGCCCATTTTCAAATGTTTTATTTTTGAACGTCAGTTCACATTTGTAGGTGGATCATCAGTGTTAGAGCTAAAATTAGCATGTTTAAAGTGATTTTCATGCTTCCAGGGGCCCTAAACACAAGATTTATGGAATGGTTAAAAGTGCATGAAAATGGCCAATTTACTCACTCTGAGTTCTCAAAAAGGGTTTCTTCACCCCGGGAAGTGAATTAAATACCATTTGGAGGCATTTAATGTTCGAGCAAAAACGGCTGATTTTCGACAAAAGAGATAACACCCCCCCATTACGTCATGCTTCAGAAATGTGGAAAATGGTCCGTTTTCAAATGTTTTATTTTTGAACGTCAGTTCACATTTGTAGGTGGATCATCAGTGTTAGAGCTAAAATTAGCATGTTTAAAGTGATTTTCATGCTTCCAGGGGCCCTAAACACAAGATTTATGGAATGGTTAAAAGTGCATGAAAATGGCCAATTTACTCACTCTGAGTTCTCAAAAAGGGTTTCTTCACCCCGGGAAGTTAATTAAATACCATTTGGAGGCAGTTAATGTTCGAGCAAAAACGGCTGATTTTCGACAAAAGAGATAACACCCCCCATTACGTCATGCTTCAAAAATGTGGAAAATGGTCCGTTTTCAAATGTTTTATTTTTGAACGTCAGTTCACATTAGTAGGTGGATCATCAGTGTTAGAGCTAAAATTAGCATGTTTAAAGTGATTTTCATGCTTCCAGGGGCTCAGGAAGTGAATTAAATACCATTTGGAGGCATTTAATGTTCAAGCAAAAACGGCTGATTTTCGACAAAAGAGATAACACCCCCCATTACGTCATGCTTCAGAAATGTGGAAAATGGTCCATTTTCAAATGTTTTATTTTTGAACGTCAGTTCACATTTGTAGGTGGATCATCAGTGTTAGATCTAAAATTAGCATGTTTAAAGTGATTTTCATGCTTCCAGGGGCCCTAAACACAAGATTTATGGAATGGTTAAAAGTGCATGAAAATGGCCAATTTACTCACTCTGAGTTCTCAAAAAGGGTTTCTTCACCCCGGGAAGTGAATTAAATACCATTTGGAGGCATTTAATGTTCGAGCAAAAACGGCTGATTTTCGACAAAAGAGATAACACCCCCCCCATTACGTCATGCTTCAGAAATGTGGAAAATGGTCCGTTTTCAAATGTTTTATTTTTGAACGTCAGTTCACATTTGTAGGTGGATCATCAGTGTTAGAGCTAAAATTAGCATGTTTAAAGTGATTTTCATGCTTCCAGGGGCTCGGGAAGTGAATTAAATACCATTTGGAGGCATTTAATGTTCAAGCAAAAACGGCTGATTTTCGACAAAAGAGATAACACCCCCCATTACGTCATGCTTCAGAAATGTGGAAAATGGTCCGTTTTCAAATGTTTTATTTTTGAACGTCAGTTCACATTTGTAGGTGGATCATCAGTGTTAGAGCTAAAATTAGCATGTTTAAAGTGATTTTCATGCTTCCAGGGGCCCTAAACACAAGATTTATGGAAAGGTTAAAAGTGCATGAAAATGGCCAATTTCCTCACTCTGAGTTCTCAAAAAGGGTTTCTTCACCCCGGGAAGTGAATTAAATACTATTTGGTGGCATTTAATGTTCGAGCAAAAACGGCTGATTTTCGACAAAAGAGATAACACCCCCCCATTACGTCATGCTTCAGAAATGTGGAAAATGGTCCGTTTTCAAATGTTTTATTTTTGAACATCAGTTCACATTTGTAGGTGGATCATCAGTGTTAGAGCTAAAATTAGCATGTTTAAAGTGATTTTCATGCTTCCAGGGGCCCTAAACACAAGATTTATGGAATGGTTAAAAGTGCATGAAAATGGCCAATTTACTCACTCTGAGTTCTCAAAAAGGGTTTCTTCACCCCGGGAAGTGAATTAAATACCATTTGGAGGCATTTAATGTTCGAGCAAATTTGCAGATTTTCGACAAAAGAGATAACACCCCCCCATTACGTCATGCTTCAGAAATGTGGAAAATGGTCCGTTTTCAAATGTTTTATTTTGAACGTCAGTTCACATTTGTAGGTGGATCATCAGTGTTAGAGCTAAAATTAGCATGTTTAAAGTGATTTTCATGCTTCCAGGGGCTCGGGAAGTGAATTAAATACCATTTGGAGGCATTTAATGTTCAAGCAAAAACGGCTGATTTTCGACAAAAGAGATAACACCCCCCCATTACGTCATGCTTCAGAAATGTGGAAAATGGTCCGTTTTCAAATGTTTTATTTTTGAACGTCAGTTCACATTTGTAGGTGGATCATCAGTGTTAGAGCTAAAATTAGCATGTTTAAAGTGATTTTCATGCTTCCAGGGGCTCGGGAAGTGAATTAAATACCATTTGGAGGCATTTAATGTTCAAGCAAAAACGGCTGATTTTTGACAAAAGAGATAACACCCCCCCATTACGTCATGCTTCAGAAATGTGGAAAATGGTCCGTTTTCAAATGTTTTATTTTTGAACGTCAGTTCACATTTGTAGGTGGATCATCAGTGTTAGAGCTAAAATTAGCATGTTTAAAGTGATTTTCATGCTTCCAGGGGCCCTAAACACAAGATTTATGGAATGGTTAAAAGTGCATGAAAATGGCCAATTTACTCACTCTGAGTTCTCAAAAAGGGTTTCTTCACCCCGGGAAGGGAATTAAATACTATTTGGAGGCATTTAATGTTCAAGCAAAAACGGCTGATTTTCGACAAAAGAGATGACACCCCCCCATTACGTCATGCTTCAGAAATGTGGAAAATGGTCCGTTTTCAAATGTTTTATTTTTGAACGTCAGTTCACATTTGTAGGTGGATCATCAGTGTTAGAGCTAAAATTAGCATGTTTAAAGTGATTTTCATGCTTCCAGGGGCTCGCGAAGTGAATTAAATACCATTTGGAGGCATTTAATGTTCAAGCAAAAACGGCTGGTTTTTGACAAAAGAGATAACACCCCCCATTACGTCATGCTTCAGAAATGTGGAAAATGGTCCGTTTTCAAATGTTTTATTTTTGAACGTCAGTTCACATTTGTAGGTGGATCATCAGTGTTAGAGCTAAAATTAGCATGTTTAAAGTGATTTTCATGCTTCCAGGGGCCCTAAACACAAGATTTATGGAATGGTTAAAAGTGCATGAAAATGGCCAATTTACTCACTCAGAGTTCTCAAAAAGGGTTTCTTCACCCCGGGAAGTGAATTAAATACTATTTGGAGGCATTTAATGTTCGAGCAAAAACGGCTGATTTTCGACAAAAGAGATAACACCCCCCCATTACGTCATGCTTCAGAAATATGGAAAATGGTCCGTTTTAAAATGTTTTATTTTTGAACGTCAGTTCACATCTGTAGGTGGATCATCAGTGTTAGAGCTAAAATTAGCATGTTTAAAGTGATTTTCATGCTTCCAGGGGCCCTAAACACAAGATTTATGGAATGGTTAAAAGTGCATGAAAATGGCCAATTTACTCACTCTGAGTTCTCAAAAAGGGTTTCTTCACCCCGGGAAGTGAATTAAATACTATTTGGAGGCATTTAATGTTCGAGCAAAAACGGCTGATTTTCGACAAAAGAGATAACACCCCCCCATTACGTCATGCTTCAGAAATGTGGAAAATGGTCCGTTTTCAAATGTTTTATTTTTGAACGTCAGTTCACATTTGTAGGTGGATCATCAGTGTTAGAGCTAAAATTAGCATGTTTAAAGTGATTTTCATGCTTCCAGGGGCTCGGGAAGTGAATTAAATACCATTTGGAGGCATTTAATGTTCAAGGAAAAACGGCTGATTTTCGACAAAAGAGATAACATCCCCCCATTACGTCATGCTTCAGAAATGTGGAAAATGGTCCGTTTTCACATGTTTTATTTTTGAACGTCAGTTCACATTTGTAGGTGGATCATCAGTGTTAGAGCTAAAATTAGCATGTTTAAAGTGATTTTCATGCTTCCAGGGGCCCTAAACACAAGATTTATGGAATGGTTAAAAGTGCATGAAAATGGCCAATTTACTCACTCTGAGTTCTCAAAAAGGGTTTCTTCACCCCGGGAAGTGAATTAAATACCATTTGGAGGCATTTAATGTTCAAGCAAAAACGGCTGATTTTCGACAAAAGAGATAACACCCCCCCATTACGTCATGCTTCAGAAATGTGGAAAATGGTCCGTTTTCAAATGTTTTATTTTTGAACGTCAGTTCACTTTGTAGGTGGATCATCAGTGTTAGAGCTAAAATTAGCATGTTTAAAGTGATTTTCATGCTTCCAGGGGCTCGGGAAGTGAATTAAATACCATTTGGAGGCATTTAATGTTCAAGCAAAAACGGCTGATTTTCGACAAAAGAGATAACACCCCCCATTACGTCATGCTTCAGAAATGTGGAAAATGGTCCGTTTTCAAATGTTTTATTTTTGAACGTCAGTTCACATTTGTAGGTGGATCATCAGTGTTAGAGCTAAAATTAGCATGTTTAAAGTGATTTTCATGCTTCCAGGGGCCCTAAACACAAGATTTATGGAATGGTTAAAAGTGCATGAAAATGGCCAATTTACTCACTCTGAGTTCTCAAAAAGGGTTTCTTCACCCCGGGAAGTGAATTAAATACTATTTGGAGGCATTTAATGTTCGAGCAAAAACGGCTGATTTTCGACAAAAGAGATAACACCCCCCCATTACGTCATGCTTCAGAAATGTGGAAAATGGTCCATTTTCAAATGTTTTATTTTTGAACGTCAGTTCACATTTGTAGGTGGATCATCAGTGTTAGAGCTAAAATTAGCATGTTTAAAGTGATTTTCATGCTTCCAGGGGCCCTAAACACAAGATTTATGGAATGGTTAAAAGTGCATAAAAATGGCCAATTTACTCACTCTGAGTTCTCGAAAAAAGGGTTTCTTCACCCCGGGAATTGAATTAAATTCTATTTGGAGGCATTTAATGTTCGAGCAGAAACGGCTGATTTTCGACAAAAGAGATAACACCCCCCCATTACGTCATGCTTCAGAAATATGGAAAATGGTCCGTTTTAAAATGTTTTATTTTTGAACGTCAGTTCACATCTGTAGGTGGATCATCAGTGTTAGAGCTAAAATTAGCATGTTTAAAGTGATTTTCATGCTTCCAGGGGCCCTAAACACAAGATTTATGGAATGGTTAAAAGTGCATGAAAATGGCCAATTTACTCACTCTGAGTTCTCAAAAAGGGTTTCTTCACCCCGGGAAGTGAATTAAATACCATTTGGAGGCATTTAATGTTCGAGCAAAAACGGCTGATTTTCGACAAAAGAGATAACACCCCCCCCATTACGTCATGCTTCAGAAATGTGGAAAATGGTCCGTTTTCAAATGTTTTATTTTTGAACGTCAGTTCACATTTGTAGGTGGATCATCAGTGTTAGAGCTAAAATTAGCATGTTTAAAGTGATTTTCATGCTTCCAGGGGCTCGGGAAGTGAATTAAATACCATTTGGAGGCATTTAATGTTCAAGCAAAAACGGCTGATTTTCGACAAAAGAGATAACACCCCCCCATTACGTCATGCTTCAGAAATGTGGAAAATGGTCCGTTTTCAAATGTTTTATTTTTGAACGTCAGTTCACATTTGTAGGTGGATCATCAGTGTTAGAGCTAAAATTAGCATGTTTAAAGTGATTTTCATGCTTCCAGGGGCCCTAAACACAAGATTTATGGAATGGTTAAAAGTGCATGAAAATGGCCAATTTACTCACTCTGAGTTCTCAAAAAGGGTTTCTTCACCCCGGGAAGTGAATTAAATACTATTTGGAGGCATTTAATGTTCGAGCAAAAACGGCTGATTTTCGACAAAAGAGATAACACCCCCCCATTACGTCATGCTTCAGAAATGTGGAAAATGGTCCGTTTTCAAATGTTTTATTTTTGAACGTCAGTTCACATTTGTAGGTGGATCATCAGTGTTAGAGCTAAAATTAGCATGTTTAAAGTGATTTTCATGCTTCCAGGGGCCCTAAACACAAGATTTATGGAATGGTTAAAAGTGCATAAAAATGGCCAATTTACTCACTCTGAGTTCTCAAAAAGGGTTTCTTCACCCCGGGAAGTGAATTAAATTCTATTTGGAGGCATTTAATGTTCGAGCAGAAACGGCTGATTTTCGACAAAAGAGATAACACCCCCCCATTACGTCATGCTTCAGAAATATGGAAAATGGTCCGTTTTAAAATGTTTTATTTTTGAACGTCAGTTCACATCTGTAGGTGGATCATCAGTGTTAGAGCTAAAATTAGCATGTTTAAAGTGATTTTCATGCTTCCAGGGGCCCTAAACACAAGATTTATGGAATGGTTAAAAGTGCATGAAAATGGCCAATTTACTCACTCTGAGTTCTCAAAAAGGGTTTCTTCACCCCGGGAAGTGAATTAAATACTATTTGGAGGCATTTAATGTTCGAGCAAAAACGGCTGATTTTCGACAAAAGAGATAACACCCCCCCATTACGTCATGCTTCAGAAATGTGGAAAATGGTCCGTTTTCAAATGTTTTATTTTTGAACGTCAGTTCACATTTGTAGGTGGATCATCAGTGTTAGAGCTAAAATTAGCATGTTTAAAGTGATTTTCATGCTTCCAGGGGCTCGGGAAGTGAATTAAATACCATTTGGAGGCATTTAATGTTCAAGCAAAAACGGCTGATTTTCGACAAAAGAGATAACACCCCCCCATTACGTCATGCTTCAGAAATGTGGAAAATGGTCCGTTTTCACATGTTTTATTTTTGAACGTCAGTTCACATTTGTAGGTGGATCATCAGTGTTAGAGCTAAAATTAGCATGTTTAAAGTGATTTTCATGCTTCCAGGGGCCCTAAACACAAGATTTATGGAATGGTTAAAAGTGCATGAAAATGGCCAATTTACTCACTCTGAGTTCTCAAAAAGGGTTTCTTCACCCCGGGAAGTGAATTAAATACCATTTGGAGGCATTTAATGTTCAAGCAAAAACGGCTGATTTTCGACAAAAGAGATAACACCCCCCCATTACGTCATGCTTCAGAAATGTGGAAAATGGTCCGTTTTCAAATGTTTTATTTTTGAACGTCTGTTCACATTTGTAGGTGGATCATCAGTGTTAGAGCTAAAATTAGCATGTTTAAAGTGATTTTCATGCTTCCAGGGGCTCGGGAAGTGAATTAAATATCATTTGGAGGCATTTAATGTTCAAGCAAAAACGGCTGATTTTCGACAAAAGAGATAACACCCCCCCATTACGTCATGCTTCAGAAATGTGGAAAATGGCCCATTTTCAAATGTTTTATTTTTGAACGTCAGTTCACATTTGTAGGTGGATCATCAGTGTTAGAGCTAAAATTAGCATGTTTAAAGTGATTTTCATGCTTCCAGGGGCCCTAAACACAAGATTTATGGAATGGTTAAAAGTGCATGAAAATGGCCAATTTACTCACTCTGAGTTCTCAAAAAGGGTTTCTTCACCCCGGGAAGTGAATTAAATACCATTTGGAGGCATTTAATGTTCGAGCAAAAACGGCTGATTTTCGACAAAAGAGATAACACCCCCCCCATTACGTCATGCTTCAGAAATGTGGAAAATGGTCCGTTTTCAAATGTTTTATTTTTGAACGTCAGTTCACATTTGTAGGTGGATCATCAGTGTTAGAGCTAAAATTAGCATGTTTAAAGTGATTTTCATGCTTCCAGGGGCTCGGGAAGTGAATTAAATACCATTTGGAGGCATTTAATGTTCAAGCAAAAACGGCTGATTTTCGACAAAAGAGATAACACCCCCCCATTACCTCATGCTTCAGAAATGTGGAAAATGGTCCGTTTTCAAATGTTTCATTTTTGAACGTCAGTTCACATTTGTAGGTGGATCATCAGTGTTAGAGCTAAAATTAGCATGTTTAAAGTGATTTTCATGCTTCCAGGGGCCCTAAACACAAGATTTATGGAATGGTTAAAAGTGCATGAAAATGGCCAATTTACTCACTCTGAGTTCTCAAAAAGGGTTTCTTCACCCCGGGAAGTGAATTAAATACTATTTGGAGGCATTTAATGTTCAAGCAAAAACAGCTGATTTTCGACAAGAGATAACATCCCCCCATTACGTCATGCTTCAGAAATGTGGAAAATGGTCCGTTTTCAAATGTTTTATTTTTGAACGTCAATTCACATTTGTAGGTGGATCATCAGTGTTAGAGCTAAAATTAGCATTTTTAAAGTGATTTTCATGCTTCCAGGGGCTCGGGAAGTGAATTAAATACCATTTGGAGGCATTTAATGTTCAAGCAAAAACGGCTGATTTTCGACAAAAGAGATAACACCCCCCCATTACGTCATGCTTCAGAAATGTGGAAAATGGTCCGTTTTCAAATGTTTTATTTTTGAACGTCAGTTCACATTTGTAGGTGGATCATCAGTGTTAGAGCTAAAATTAGCATGTTTAAAGTGATTTTCATGCTTCCAGGGGCCCTAAACACAAGATTTATGGAATGGTTAAAAGTGCATGAAAATGGCCAATTTACTCACTCTGAGTTCTCAAAAAGGGTTTCTTCACCCCGGGAAGTGAATTAAATACTATTTGGGGGCATTTAATGTTCGAGCAAAAACGGCTGATTTTCGACAAAAGAGATAACACCCCCCCATTACGTCATGCTTCAGAAATGTGGAAAATGGTCCGTTTTCAAATGTTTTATTTTTGAACATCAGTTCACATTTGTAGGTGGATCATCAGTGTTAGAGCTAAAATTAGCATGTTTAAAGTGATTTTCATGCTTCCAGGGGCCCTAAACACAAGATTTATGGAATGGTTAAAAGTGCTTGAAAATGGCCAATTTACTCACTCTGAGTTCTCAAAAAGGGTTTCTTCACCCCGGGAAGTGAATTAAATACCATTTGGAGGCATTTAATGTTCGAGCAAAAACTGCAGATTTTCGACAAAAGAGATAACACCCCCCCATTACGTCATGCTTCAGAAATGTGGAAAATGGTCCGTTTTCAAATGTTTTATTTTGAACGTCAGTTCACATTTGTAGGTGGATCATCAGTGTTAGAGCTAAAATTAGCATGTTTAAAGTGATTTTCATGCTTCCAGGGGCTCGGGAAGTGAATTAAATACCATTTGGAGGCATTTAATGTTCAAGCAAAAACGGCTGATTTTCGACAAAAGAGATAACACCCCCCCATTACGTCATGCTTCAGAAATGTGGAAAATGGTCCGTTTTCAAATGTTTTATTTTTGAACGTCAGTTCACATTTGTAGGTGGATCATCAGTGTTAGAGCTAAAATTAGCATGTTTAAAGTGATTTTCATGCTTCCAGGGGCTCGGGAAGTGAATTAAATACCATTTGGAGGCATTTAATGTTCAAGCAAAAACGGCTGATTTTTGACAAAAGAGATAACACCCCCCCATTACGTCATGCTTCAGAAATGTGGAAAATGGTCCGTTTTCAAATGTTTTATTTTTGAACGTCAGTTCACATTTGTAGGTGGATCATCAGTGTTAGAGCTAAAATTAGCATGTTTAAAGTGATTTTCATGCTTCCAGGGGCCCTAAACACAAGATTTATGGAATGGTTAAAAGTGCAAGAAAATGGCCAATTTACTCACTCTGAGTTCTCAAAAAGGGTTTCTTCACCCCGGGAAGGGAATTAAATACTATTTGGAGGCATTTAATGTTTGAGCAAAAACGGCTGATTTTCGACAAAAGAGATGACCCCCCCCCATTACGTCATGCTTCAGAAATGTAGAAAATGGTCCGTTTTCAAATGTTTTATTTTGAACGTCAGTTCACATTTGTAGGTGGATCATCAGTGTTAGAGCTAAAATTAGCATGTTTAAAGTGATTTTCATGCTTCCAGGGGCTCGGGAAGTGAATTAAATACCATTTGGAGGCATTTAATGTTCAAGCAAAAACGGCTGATTTTCGACAAAAGAGAGAACACCCCCCCATTACGTCATGCTTCAGAAATGTGGAAAATGGTCCGTTTTCAAATGTTTTATTTTTGAACGTCAGTTCACATTTGTAGGTGGATCATCAGTGTTAGAGCTAAAATTAGCATGTTTAAAGTGATTTTCATGCTTCCAGGGGCTCGGGAAGTGAATTAAATACCATTTGGAGGCATTTATTGTTCGAGCAAAAACGGCTGATTTTCGACAAAAGAGATAACACCCCCCCCATTACGTCATGCTTCAGAAATGTGGAAAATGGTCCGTTTTCAAATGTTTTATTTTTGAACGTCAGTTCACATTTGTAGGTGGATCATCAGTGTTAGAGCTAAAATTAGCATGTTTAAAGTGATTTTCATGCTTCCAGGGGCTCGCGAAGTGAATTAAATACCATTTGGAGGCATTTAATGTTCAAGCAAAAACGGCTGATTTTTGACAAAAGAGATAACACCCCCCATTACGTCATGCTTCAGAAATGTGGAAAATGGTCCGTTTTCAAATGTTTTATTTTTGAACGTCAGTTCACATTTGTAGGTGGATCATCAGTGTTAGAGCTAAAATTAGCATGTTTAAAGTGATTTTCATGCTTCCAGGGGCCCTAAACACAAGATTTATGGAATGGTTAAAAGTGCATGAAAATGGCCAATTTACTCACTCTGAGTTCTCAAAAAGGGTTTCTTCACCCCGGGAAGTGAATTAAATACTATTTGGAGGCATTTAATGTTCGAGCAAAAACGGCTGATTTTCGACAAAAGAGATAACACCCCCCCATTACGTCATGCTTCAGAAATATGGAAAATGGTCCGTTTTAAAATGTTTTATTTTTGAACGTCAGTTCACATCTGTAGGTGGATCATCAGTGTTAGAGCTAAAATTAGCATGTTTAAAGTGATTTTCATGCTTCCAGGGGCCCTAAACACAAGATTTATGGAATGGTTAAAAGTGCATGAAAATGGCCAATTTACTCACTCTGAGTTCTCAAAAAGGGTTTCTTCACCCCGGGAAGTGAATTAAATACTATTTGGAGGCATTTAATGTTCGAGCAAAAACGGCTGATTTTCGACAAAAGAGATAACACCCCCCCCATTACGTCATGCTTCAGAAATGTGGAAAATGGTCCGTTTTCAAATGTTTTATTTTTGAACGTCAGTTCACATTTGTAGGTGGATCATCAGTGTTAGAGCTAAAATTAGCATGTTTAAAGTGATTTTCATGCTTCCAGGGGCTCGGGAAGTGAATTAAATACCATTTGGAGGCATTTAATGTTCAAGGAAAAACGGCTGATTTTCGACAAAAGAGATAACATCCCCCCATTACGTCATGCTTCAGAAATGTGGAAAATGGTCCATTTTCACATGTTTTATTTTTGAACGTCAGTTCACATTTGTAGGTGGATCATCAGTGTTAGAGCTAAAATTAGCATGTTTAAAGTGATTTTCATGCTTCCAGGGGCCCTAAACACAAGATTTATGGAATGGTTAAAAGTGCATGAAAATGGCCAATTTACTCACTCTGAGTTCTCAAAAAGGGTTTCTTCACCCCGGGAAGTGACTTAAATACCATTTGGAGGCATTTAATGTTCAAGCAAAAACGGCTGATTTTCGACAAAAGAGATAACACCCCCCCATTACGTCATGCTTCAGAAATGTGGAAAATGGTCCGTTTTCAAATGTTTTATTTTTGAACGTCTGTTCACATTTGTAGGTGGATCATCAGTGTTAGAGCTAAAATTAGCATGTTTAAAGTGATTTTCATGCTTCCAGGGGCTCGGGAAGTGAATTAAATATCATTTGGAGGCATTTAATGTTCAAGCAAAAACGGCTGATTTTCGACAAAAGAGATAACACCCCCCCATTACGTCATGCTTCAGAAATGTGGAAAATGGCCCATTTTCAAATGTTTTATTTTTGAACGTCAGTTCACATTTGTAGGTGGATCATCAGTGTTAGAGCTAAAATTAGCATGTTTAAAGTGATTTTCATGCTTCCAGGGGCCCTAAACACAAGATTTATGGAATGGTTAAAAGTGCATGAAAATGGCCAATTTACTCACTCTGAGTTCTCAAAAAGGGTTTCTTCACCCCGGGAAGTGAATTAAATACCATTTGGAGGCATTTAATGTTCGAGCAAAAACGGCTGATTTTCGACAAAAGAGATAACACCCCCCCATTACGTCATGCTTCAGAAATGTGGAAAATGGTCCGTTTTCAAATGTTTTATTTTTGAACGTCAGTTCACATTTGTAGGTGGATCATCAGTGTTAGAGCTAAAATTAGCATGTTTAAAGTGATTTTCATGCTTCCAGGGGCTCAGGAAGTGAATTAAATACCATTTGGAGGCATTTAATGTTCAAGCAAAAACGGCTGATTTTCGACAAAAGAGATAACACCCCCCATTACGTCATGCTTCAGAAATGTGGAAAATGTTCCATTTTCAAATGTTTTATTTTTGAACGTCAGTTCACATTTGTAGGTGGATCATCAGTGTTAGATCTAAAATTAGCATGTTTAAAGTGATTTTCATGCTTCCAGGGGCCCTAAACACAAGATTTATGGAATGGTTAAAAGTGCATGAAAATGGCCAATTTACTCACTCTGGGTTCTCAAAAAGGGTTTCTTCACCCCGGGAAGTGAATTAAATACCATTTGGATGCATTTAATGTTCGAGCAAAAACGGCTGATTTTCGACAAAAGAGATAACACCCCCCCCCCATTACGTCATGCTTCAGAAATGTGGAAAATGGTCCGTTTTCAAATGTTTTATTTTTGAACGTCAGTTCACATTTGTAGGTGGATCATCAGTGTTAGAGCTAAAATTAGCATGTTTAAAGTGATTTTCATGCTTCCAGGGGCCCTAAACACAAGATTTATGGAAAGGTTAAAAGTGCATGAAAATGGCCAATTTCCTCACTCTGAGTTCTCAAAAAGGGTTTCTTCACCCCGGGAAGTGAATTAAATACTATTTGGGGGCATTTAATGTTCGAGCAAAAACGGCTGATTTTCGACAAAAGAGATAACACCCCCCCATTACGTCATGCTTCAGAAATGTGGAAAATGGTCCGTTTTCAAATGTTTTATTTTTGAACATCAGTTCACATTTGTAGGTGGATCATCAGTGTTAGAGCTAAAATTAGCATGTTTAAAGTGATTTTCATGCTTCCAGGGGCCCTAAACACAAGATTTATGGAATGGTTAAAAGTGCATGAAAATGGCCAATTTACTCACTCTGAGTTCTCAAAAAGGGTTTCTTCACCCCGGGAAGTGAATTAAATACCATTTGGAGGCATTTAATGTTCGAGCAAAAACTGCAGATTTTCGACAAAAGAGATAACACCCCCCCATTACGTCATGCTTCAGAAATGTGGAAAATGGTCCGTTTTCAAATGTTTTATTTTGAACGTCAGTTCACATTTGTAGGTGGATCATCAGTGTTAGAGCTAAAATTAGCATGTTTAAAGTGATTTTCATGCTTCCAGGGGCTCGGGAAGTGAATTAAATACCATTTGGAGGCATTTAATGTTCAAGCAAAAACGGCTGATTTTTGACAAAAGAGATAACACCCCCCATTACGTCATGCTTCAGAAATGTGGAAAATGGTCCGTTTTCAAATGTTTTATTTTTGAACGTCAGTTCACATTTGTAGGTGGATCATCAGTGTTAGAGCTAAAATTAGCATGTTTAAAGTGATTTTCATGCTTCCAGGGGCCCTAAACACAAGATTTATGGAATGGTTAAAAGTGCATGAAAATGGCCAATTTACTCACTCTGAGTTCTCAAAAAGGGTTTCTTCACCCCGGGAAGTGAATTAAATACCATTTGGAGGCATTTAATGTTCGAGCAAAAACGGCTGATTTTCGACAAAAGAGATAACACCCCCCCATTACGTCATGCTTCAGAAATGTGGAAAATGGTCCGTTTTCAAATGTTTTATTTTTGAACGTCAGTTCACATTTGTAGGTGGATCATCAGTGTTAGAGCTAAAATTAGCATGTTTAAAGTGATTTTCATGCTTCCAGGGGCTCAGGAAGTGAATTAAATACCATTTGGAGGCATTTAATGTTCAAGCAAAAACGGCTGATTTTCGACAAAAGAGATAACACCCCCCATTACGTCATGCTTCAGAAATGTGGAAAATGTTCCATTTTCAAATGTTTTATTTTTGAACGTCAGTTCACATTTGTAGGTGGATCATCAGTGTTAGATCTAAAATTAGCATGTTTAAAGTGATTTTCATGCTTCCAGGGGCCCTAAACACAAGATTTATGGAATGGTTAAAAGTGCATGAAAATGGCCAATTTACTCACTCTGGGTTCTCAAAAAGGGTTTCTTCACCCCGGGAAGTGAATTAAATACCATTTGGATGCATTTAATGTTCGAGCAAAAACGGCTGATTTTCGACAAAAGAGATAACACCCCCCCCCCATTACGTCATGCTTCAGAAATGTGGAAAATGGTCCGTTTTCAAATGTTTTATTTTTGAACGTCAGTTCACATTTGTAGGTGGATCATCAGTGTTAGAGCTAAAATTAGCATGTTTAAAGTGATTTTCATGCTTCCAGGGGCTCGGGAAGTGAATTAAATACCATTTGGAGGCATTTAATGTTCAAGCAAAAACGGCTGATTTTCGACAAAAGAGATAACACCCCCCCATTACGTCATGCTTCAGAAATGTGGAAAATGGTCCGTTTTCAAATGTTTTATTTTTGAACGTCAGTTCACATTTGTAGGTGGATCATCAGTGTTAGAGCTAAAATTAGCATGTTTAAAGTGATTTTCATGCTTCCAGGGGCTCGGGAAGTGAATTAAATACCATTTGGAGGCATTTAATGTTCAAGCAAAAACGGCTGATTTTTGACAAAAGAGATAACACCCCCCCATTACGTCATGCTTCAGAAATGTGGAAAATGGTCCGTTTTCAAATGTTTTATTTTTGAACGTCAGTTCACATTTGTAGGTGGATCATCAGTGTTAGAGCTAAAATTAGCATGTTTAAAGTGATTTTCATGCTTCCAGGGGCCCTAAACACAAGATTTATGGAATGGTTAAAAGTGCATGAAAATGGCCAATTTACTCACTCTGAGTTCTCAAAAAGGGTTTCTTCACCCCGGGAAGGGAATTAAATACTATTTGGAGGCATTTAATGTTCGAGCAAAAACGGCTGATTTTCGACAAAAGAGATGACACCCCCCCATTACGTCATGCTTCAGAAATGTAGAAAATGGTCCGTTTTCAAATGTTTTATTTTGAACGTCAGTTCACATTTGTAGGTGGATCATCAGTGTTAGAGCTAAAATTAGCATGTTTAAAGTGATTTTCATGCTTCCAGGGGCTCGGGAAGTGAATTAAATACCATTTGGAGGCATTTAATGTTCAAGCAAAAACGGCTGATTTTCGACAAAAGAGATAACACCCCCCATTACGTCATGCTTCAGAAATGTGGAAAATGGTCCGTTTTCAAATGTTTTATTTTTGAACGTCAGTTCACATTTGTAGGTGGATCATCAGTGTTAGAGCTAAAATTAGCATGTTTAAAGTGAATTTCATGCTTCCAGGGGCTCGGGAAGTGAATTAAATACCATTTGGAGGCATTTATTGTTCGAGCAAAAACGGCTGATTTTCGACAAAAGAGATAACACCCCCCCATTACGTCATGCTTCAGAAATGTGGAAAATGGTCCGTTTTCAAATGTTTTATTTTTGAACGTCAGTTCACATTTGTAGGTGGATCATCAGTGTTAGAGCTAAAATTAGCATGTTTAAAGTGATTTTCATGCTTCCAGGGGCTCGCGAAGTGAATTAAATACCATTTGGAGGCATTTAATGTTCAAGCAAAAACGGCTGATTTTTGACAAAAGAGATAACACCCCCCATTACGTCATGCTTCAGAAATGTGGAAAATGGTCCGTTTTCAAATGTTTTATTTTTGAACGTCAGTTCACATTTGTAGGTGGATCATCAGTGTTAGAGCTAAAATTAGCATGTTTAAAGTGATTTTCATGCTTCCAGGGGCCCTAAACACAAGATTTATGGAATGGTTAAAAGTGCATGAAAATGGCCAATTTACTCACTCAGAGTTCTCAAAAAGGGTTTCTTCACCCCGGGAAGTGAATTAAATACTATTTGGAGGCATTTAATGTTCGAGCAAAAACGGCTGATTTTCGACAAAAGAGATAACACCCCCCCATTACGTCATGCTTCAGAAATATGGAAAATGGTCCGTTTTAAAATGTTTTATTTTTGAACGTCAGTTCACATCTGTAGGTGGATCATCAGTGTTAGAGCTAAAATTAGCATGTTTAAAGTGATTTTCATGCTTCCAGGGGCCCTAAACACAAGATTTATGGAATGGTTAAAAGTGCATGAAAATGGCCAATTTACTCACTCTGAGTTCTCAAAAAGGGTTTCTTCACCCCGGGAAGTGAATTAAATACTATTTGGAGGCATTTAATGTTCGAGCAAAAACGGCTGATTTTCGACAAAAGAGATAACACCCCCCCATTACGTCATGCTTCAGAAATGTGGAAAATGGTCCGTTTTCAAATGTTTTATTTTTGAACGTCAGTTCACATTTGTAGGTGGATCATCAGTGTTAGAGCTAAAATTAGCATGTTTAAAGTGATTTTCATGCTTCCAGGGGCTCGGGAAGTGAATTAAATACCATTTGGAGGCATTTAATGTTCAAGGAAAAACGGCTGATTTTCGACAAAAGAGATAACATCCCCCCATTACGTCATGCTTCAGAAATGTGGAAAATGGTCCGTTTTCACATGTTTTATTTTTGAACGTCAGTTCACATTTGTAGGTGGATCATCAGTGTTAGAGCTAAAATTAGCATGTTTAAAGTGATTTTCATGCTTCCAGGGGCCCTAAACACAAGATTTATGGAATGGTTAAAAGTGCATGAAAATGGCCAATTTACTCACTCTGAGTTCTCAAAAAGGGTTTCTTCACCCCGGGAAGTGAATTAAATACCATTTGGAGGCATTTAATGTTCAAGCAAAAACGGCTGATTTTCGACAAAAGAGATAACACCCCCCCATTACGTCATGCTTCAGAAATGTGGAAAATGGTCCGTTTTCAAATGTTTTATTTTTGAACGTCTGTTCACATTTGTAGGTGGATCATCAGTGTTAGAGCTAAAATTAGCATGTTTAAAGTGATTTTCATGCTTCCAGGGGCTCGGGAAGTGAATTAAATATCATTTGGAGGCATTTAATGTTCAAGCAAAAACGGCTGATTTTCGACAAAAGAGATAACACCCCCCCATTACGTCATGCTTCAGAAATGTGGAAAATGGCCCATTTTCAAATGTTTTATTTTTGAATGTCAGTTCACATTTGTAGGTGGATCATCAGTGTTAGAGCTAAAATTAGCATGTTTAAAGTGATTTTCATGCTTCCAGGGGCCCTAAACACAAGATTTATGGAATGGTTAAAAGTGCATGAAAATGGCCAATTTACTCACTCTGAGTTCTCAAAAAGGGTTTCTTCACCCCGGGAAGTGAATTAAATACCATTTGGAGGCATTTAATGTTCGAGCAAAAACGGCTGATTTTCGACAAAAGAGATAACACCCCCCCATTACGTCATGCTTCAGAAATGTGGAAAATGGTCCGTTTTCAAATGTTTTATTTTTGAACGTCAGTTCACATTTGTAGGTGGATCATCAGTGTTAGAGCTAAAATTAGCATGTTTAAAGTGATTTTCATGCTTCCAGGGGCCCTAAACACAAGATTTATGGAATGGTTAAAAGTGCATGAAAATGGCCAATTTACTCACTCTGAGTTCTCAAAAAGGGTTTCTTCACCCCGGGAAGTGAATTAAATACCATTTGGAGGCATTTAATGTTCGAGCAAAAACGGCTGATTTTCGACAAAAGAGATAACACCCCCCCCCATTACGTCATGCTTCAGAAATGTGGAAAATGGTCCGTTTTCAAATGTTTTATTTTTGAACGTCAGTTCACATTTGTAGGTGGATCATCAGTGTTAGAGCTAAAATTAGCATGTTTAAAGTGATTTTCATGCTTCCAGGGGCTCGGGAAGTGAATTAAATACCATTTGGAGGCATTTAATGTTCAAGCAAAAACGGCTGATTTTCGACAAAAGAGATAACACCCCCCCCATTACGTCATGCTTCAGAAATGTGGAAAATGGTCCGTTTTCAAATGTTTTATTTTTGAACGTCAGTTCACATTTGTAGGTGGATCATCAGTGTTAGAGCTAAAATTAGCATGTTTAAAGTGATGTTCATGCTTCCAGGGGCCCTAAACACAAGATTTATGGAAAGGTTAAAAGTGCATGAAAATGGCCAATTTCCTCACTCTGAGTTCTCAAAAAGGGTTTCTTCACCCCGGGAAGTGAATTAAATACTATTTGGAGGCATTTAATGTTCAAGCAAAAACAGCTGATTTTCGACAAAAGAGCTAACACCCCCCCATTACGTCATGCTTCAGAAATGTGGAAAATGGTCCGTTTTCAAATGTTTTATTTTTGAACGTCAGTTCACATTTGTAGGTGGATCATCAGTGTTAGAGCTAAAATTAGCATGTTTAAAGTGATTTTCATGCTTCCAGGGGCTCGTGAAGTGAATTAAATACCATTTGGAGGCATTTAATGTTCAAGCAAAAACGGCTGATTTTCGACAAAAGAGATAACACCCCCCCATTACGTCATGCTTCAGAAATGTGGAAAATGGTCCGTTTTCAAATGTTTTATTTTTGAACGTCAGTTCACATTTGTAGGTGGATCATCAGTGTTAGAGCTAAAATTAGCATGTTTAAAGTGATTTTCATGCTTCCAGGGGCTCGGGAAGTGAATTAAATACCATTTGGAGGCATTTAATGTTCAAGCAAAAACGGCTGATTTTTGACAAAAGAGATAACACCCCCCCATTACGTCATGCTTCAGAAATGTGGAAAATGGTCCGTTTTCAAATGTTTTATTTTTGAACGTCAGTTCACATTTGTAGGTGGATCATCAGTGTTAGAGCTAAAATTAGCATGTTTAAAGTGATTTTCATGCTTCCAGGGGCCCTAAACACAAGATTTATGGAATGGTTAAACGTGCATGAAAATGGCCAATTTACTCACTCTGAGTTCTCAAAAAGGGTTTCTTCACCCCGGGAAGGGAATTAAATACTATTTGGAGGCATTTAATGTTCGAGCAAAAACGGCTGATTTTCGACAAAAGAGATGACACCCCCCCATTACGTCATGCTTCAGAAATGTGGAAAATGGTCCGTTTTCAAATGTTTTATTTTGAACGTCAGTTCACATTTGTAGGTGGATCATCAGTGTTAGAGCTAAAATTAGCATGTTTAAAGTGATTTTCATGCTTCCAGGGGCTCGGGAAGTGAATTAAATACCATTTGGAGGCATTTAATGTTCAAGCAAAAACGGCTGATTTTCGACAAAAGAGATAACACCCCCCATTACGTCATGCTTCAGAAATGTGGAAAATGGTCCGTTTTCAAATGTTTTATTTTTGAACGTCAGTTCACATTTGTAGGTGGATCATCAGTGTTAGAGCTAAAATTAGCATGTTTAAAGTGATTTTCATGCTTCCAGGGGCTCGGGAAGTGAATTAAATACCATTTGGAGGCATTTATTGTTCGAGCAAAAACGGCTGATTTTCGACAAAAGAGATAACACCCCCCCATTACGTCATGCTTCAGAAATGTGGAAAATGGTCCGTTTTCAAATGTTTTATTTTTGAACGTCAGTTCACATTTGTAGGTGGATCATCAGTGTTAGAGCTAAAATTAGCATGTTTAAAGTGATTTTCATGCTTCCAGGGGCTCGCGAAGTGAATTAAATACCATTTGGAGGCATTTAATGTTCAAGCAAAAACGGCTGATTTTTGACAAAAGAGATAACACCCCCCATTACGTCATGCTTCAGAAATGTGGAAAATGGTCCGTTTTCAAATGTTTTATTTTTGAACGTCAGTTCACATTTGTAGGTGGATCATCAGTGTTAGAGCTAAAATTAGCATGTTTAAAGTGATTTTCATGCTTCCAGGGGCCCTAAACACAAGATTTATGGAATGGTTAAAAGTGCATGAAAATGGCCAATTTACTCACTCAGAGTTCTCAAAAAGGGTTTCTTCACCCCGGGAAGTGAATTAAATACTATTTGGAGGCATTTAATGTTCGAGCAAAAACGGCTGATTTTCGACAAAAGAGATAACACCCCCCCATTACGTCATGCTTCAGAAATATGGAAAATGGTCCGTTTTAAAATGTTTTATTTTTGAACGTCAGTTCACATCTGTAGGTGGATCATCAGTGTTAGAGCTAAAAATAGCATGTTTAAAGTGATTTTCATGCTTCCAGGGGCCCTAAACACAAGATTTATGGAATGGTTAAAAGTGCATGAAAATGGCCAATTTACTCACTCTGAGTTCTCAAAAAGGGTTTCTTCACCCCGGGAAGTTAATTAAATACCATTTGGAGGCATTTAATGTTCGAGCAAAAACGGCTGATTTTCGACAAAAGAGATAACACCCCCCATTACGTCATGCTTCAGAAATGTGGAAAATGGTCCGTTTTCAAATGTTTTATTTTTGAACGTCAGTTCACATTTGTAGGTGGATCATCAGTGTTAGAGCTAAAATTAGCATGTTTAAAGTGATTTTCATGCTTCCAGGGGCTCAGGAAGTGAATTAAATACCATTTGGAGGCATTTAATGTTCAAGCAAAAACGGCTGATTTTCGACAAAAGAGATAACACCCCCCATTACGTCATGCTTCAGAAATGTGGAAAATGGTCCATTTTCAAATGTTTTATTTTTGAACGTCAGTTCACATTTGTAGGTGGATCATCAGTGTTAGATCTAAAATTAGCATGTTTAAAGTGATTTTCATGCTTCCAGGGGCCCTAAACACAAGATTTATGGAATGGTTAAAAGTGCATGAAAATGGCCAATTTACTCACTCTGAGTTCTCAAAAAGGGTTTCTTCACCCCGGGAAGTGAATTAAATACCATTTGGAGGCATTTAATGTTCGAGCAAAAACGGCTGATTTTCGACAAAAGAGATAACACCCCCCCCCATTACGTCATGCTTCAGAAATGTGGAAAATGGTCCGTTTTCAAATGTTTTATTTTTGAACGTCAGTTCACATTTGTAGGTGGATCATCAGTGTTAGAGCTAAAATTAGCATGTTTAAAGTGATTTTCATGCTTCCAGGGGCTCGGGAAGTGAATTAAATACCATTTGGAGGCATTTAATGTTCAAGCAAAAACGGCTGATTTTCGACAAAAGAGATAACACCCCCCCCCATTACGTCATGCTTCAGAAATGTGGAAAATGGTCCGTTTTCAAATGTTTTATTTTTGAACGTCAGTTCACATTTGTAGGTGGATCATCAGTGTTAGAGCTAAAATTAGCATGTTTAAAGTGATGTTCATGCTTCCAGGGGCCCTAAACACAAGATTTATGGAAAGGTTAAAAGTGCATGAAAATGGCCAATTTCCTCACTCTGAGTTCTCAAAAAGGGTTTCTTCACCCCGGGAAGTGAATTAAATACTATTTGGAGGCATTTAATGTTCAAGCAAAAACAGCAGATTTTCGACAAAAGAGCTAACACCCCCCCATTACGTCATGCTTCAGAAATGTGGAAAATGGTCCGTTTTCAAATGTTTTATTTTTGAACGTCAGTTCACATTTGTAGGTGGATCATCAGTGTTAGAGCTAAAATTAGCATGTTTAAAGTGATTTTCATGCTTCCAGGGGCTCGTGAAGTGAATTAAATACCATTTGGAGGCATTTAATGTTCAAGCAAAAACGGCTGATTTTCGACAAAAGAGATAACACCCCCCCATTACGTCATGCTTCAGAAATGTGGAAAATGGTCCGTTTTCAAATGTTTTATTTTTGAACGTCAGTTCACATTTGTAGGTGGATCATCAGTGTTAGAGCTAAAATTAGCATGTTTAAAGTGATTTTCATGCTTCCAGGGGCTCGGGAAGTGAATTAAATACCATTTGGAGGCATTTAATGTTCAAGCAAAAACGGCTGATTTTTGACAAAAGAGATAACACCCCCCCATTACGTCATGCTTCAGAAATGTGGAAAATGGTCCGTTTTCAAATGTTTTATTTTTGAACGTCAGTTCACATTTGTAGGTGGATCATCAGTGTTAGAGCTAAAATTAGCATGTTTAAAGTGATTTTCATGCTTCCAGGGGCCCTAAACACAAGATTTATGGAATGGTTAAACGTGCATGAAAATGGCCAATTTACTCACTCTGAGTTCTCAAAAAGGGTTTCTTCACCCCGGGAAGGGAATTAAATACTATTTGGAGGCATTTAATGTTCGAGCAAAAACGGCTGATTTTCGACAAAAGAGATGACACCCCCCCATTACGTCATGCTTCAGAAATGTGGAAAATGGTCCGTTTTCAAATGTTTTATTTTGAACGTCAGTTCACATTTGTAGGTGGATCATCAGTGTTAGAGCTAAAATTAGCATGTTTAAAGTGATTTTCATGCTTCCAGGGGCTCGGGAAGTGAATTAAATACCATTTGGAGGCATTTAATGTTCAAGCAAAAACGGCTGATTTTCGACAAAAGAGATAACACCCCCCATTACGTCATGCTTCAGAAATGTGGAAAATGGTCCGTTTTCAAATGTTTTATTTTTGAACGTCAGTTCACATTTGTAGGTGGATCATCAGTGTTAGAGCTAAAATTAGCATGTTTAAAGTGATTTTCATGCTTCCAGGGGCTCGGGAAGTGAATTAAATACCATTTGGAGGCATTTATTGTTCGAGCAAAAACGGCTGATTTTCGACAAAAGAGATAACACCCCCCCATTACGTCATGCTTCAGAAATGTGGAAAATGGTCCGTTTTCAAATGTTTTATTTTTGAACGTCAGTTCACATTTGTAGGTGGATCATCAGTGTTAGAGCTAAAATTAGCATGTTTAAAGTGATTTTCATGCTTCCAGGGGCTCGCGAAGTGAATTAAATACCATTTGGAGGCATTTAATGTTCAAGCAAAAACGGCTGATTTTTGACAAAAGAGATAACACCCCCCATTACGTCATGCTTCAGAAATGTGGAAAATGGTCCGTTTTCAAATGTTTTATTTTTGAACGTCAGTTCACATTTGTAGGTGGATCATCAGTGTTAGAGCTAAAATTAGCATGTTTAAAGTGATTTTCATGCTTCCAGGGGCCCTAAACACAAGATTTATGGAATGGTTAAAAGTGCATGAAAATGGCCAATTTACTCACTCAGAGTTCTCAAAAAGGGATTCTTCACCCCGGGAAGTGAATTAAATACTATTTGGAGGCATTTAATGTTCGAGCAAAAACGGCTGATTTTCGACAAAAGAGATAACACCCCCCCATTACGTCATGCTTCAGAAATATGGAAAATGGTCCGTTTTAAAATGTTTTATTTTTGAACGTCAGTTCACATCTGTAGGTGGATCATCAGTGTTAGAGCTAAAAATAGCATGTTTAAAGTGATTTTCATGCTTCCAGGGGCCCTAAACACAAGATTTATGGAATGGTTAAAAGTGCATGAAAATGGCCAATTTACTCACTCTGAGTTCTCAAAAAGGGTTTCTTCACCCCGGGAAGTGAATTAAATACTATTTAGAGGCATTTAATTTTCGAGCAAAAATGGCTGATTTTCGACAAAAGAGATAACACCCCCCCATTACGTCATGCTTCAGAAATGTGGAAAATGGTCCGTTTTCAAATGTTTTATTTTTGAACGTCAGTTCACATTTGTAGGTGGATCATCAGTGTTAGAGCTAAAATTAGCATGTTTAAAGTGATTTTCATGCTTCCAGGGGCTCGGGAAGTGAATTAAATACCATTTGGAGGCATTTAATGTTCAAGGAAAAACGGCTGATTTTCGACAAAAGAGATAACATCCCCCCATTACGTCATGCTTCAGAAATGTGGAAAATGGTCCGTTTTCACATGTTTAATTTTTGAACGTCAGTTCACATTTGTAGGTGGATCATCAGTGTTAGAGCTAAAATTAGCATGTTTAAAGTGATTTTCATGCTTCCAGGGGCCCTAAACACAAGATTTATGGAATGGTTAAAAGTGCATGAAAATGGCCAATTTACTCACTCTGAGTTCTCAAAAAGGGTTTCTTCACCCCGGGAAGTGAATTAAATACCATTTGGAGGCATTTAATGTTCAAGCAAAAACGGCTGATTTTCGACAAAAGAGATAACACCCCCCCATTACGTCATGCTTCAGAAATGTGGAAAATGGTCCGTTTTCAAATGTTTTATTTTTGAACGTCTGTTCACATTTGTAGGTGGATCATCAGTGTTAGAGCTAAAATTAGCATGTTTAAAGTGATTTTCATGCTTCCAGGGGCTCGGGAAGTGAATTAAATATCATTTGGAGGCATTTAATGTTGAAGCAAAAACGGCTGATTTTCGACAAAAGAGATAACACCCCCCCATTACGTCATGCTTCAGAAATGTGGAAAATGGTCAGTTTTCAAATGTTTTATTTTTGAACGTCAGTTCACATTTGTAGGTGGATCATCAGTGTTAGAGCTAAAATTAGCATGTTTAAAGTGATTTTCATGCTTCCAGGGGCCCTAAACACAAGATTTATGGAATGGTTAAAAGTGCATGAAAATGGCCAATTTACTCACTTTGAGTTCTCAAAAAGGGTTTTTTCACCCCGGGAAGTGAATTAAATACTATTTGGAGGCATTTAATGTTCGAGCAAAAACGGCTGATTTTCGACAAAAGAGATAACACCCCCCCATTACGTCATGCTTCAGAAATGTGGAAAATGGCCCATTTTCAAATGTTTTATTTTTGAACGTCAGTTCACATTTGTAGGTGGATCATCAGTGTTAGAGCTAAAATTAGCATGTTTAAAGTGATTTTCATGCTTCCAGGGGCCCTAAACACAAGATTTATGGAATGGTTAAAAGTGCATGAAAATGGCCAATTTGCTCACTCTGAGTTCTCAAAAAGGGTTTCTTCACCCCGGGAAGTGAATTAAATACCATTTGGAGGCATTTAATGTTCGAGCAAAAACGGCTGATTTTCGACAAAAGAGATAACACCCCCCCCATTACGTCATGCTTCAGAAATGTGAAAATGGTCTGTTTTCAAATGTTTTATTTTTGAACGTCAGTTCACATTTGTAGGTGGATCATCAGTGTTAGAGCTAAAATTAGCATGTTTAAAGTGATTTTCATGCTTCCAGGGGCCCTAAACACAAGATTTATGGAATGGTTAAAAGTGCATGAAAATGGCCAATTTACTCACTCTGAGTTCTCAAAAAGGGTTTCTTCACCCCGGGAAGTTAATTAAATACCATTTGGAGGCATTTAATGTTCGAGCAAAAACGGCTGATTTTCGACAAAAGAGATAACACCCCCCATTACGTCATGCTTCAGAAATGTGGAAAATGGTCCGTTTTCAAATGTTTTATTTTTGAACGTCAGTTCACATTTGTAGGTGGATCATCAGTGTTAGAGCTAAAATTAGCATGTTTAAAGTGATTTTCATGCTTCCAGGGGCTCAGGAAGTGAATTAAATACCATTTGGAGGCATTTAATGTTCAAGCAAAAACGGCTGATTTTCGACAAAAGAGATAACACCCCCCATTACGTCATGCTTCAGAAATGTGGAAAATGGTCCATTTTCAAATGTTTTATTTTTGAACGTCAGTTCACATTTGTAGGTGGATCATCAGTGTTAGATCTAAAATTAGCATGTTTAAAGTGATTTTCATGCTTCCAGGGGCCCTAAACACAAGATTTATGGAATGGTTAAAAGTGCATGAAAATGGCCAATTTACTCACTCTGAGTTCTCAAAAAGGGTTTCTTCACCCCGGGAAGTGAATTAAATACCATTTGGAGGCATTTAATGTTCGAGCAAAAACGGCTGATTTTCGACAAAAGAGATAACACCCCCCCATTACGTCATGCTTCAGAAATGTGGAAAATGGTCCGTTTTCAAATGTTTTATTTTTGAACGTCAGTTCACATTTGTAGGTGGATCATCAGTGTTAGAGCTAAAATTAGCATGTTTAAAGTGATTTTCATGCTTCCAGGGGCCCTAAACACAAGATTTATGGAATGGTTAAAAGTGCATGAAAATGGCCAATTTACTCACTCTGAGTTCTCAAAAAGGGTTTCTTCACCCCGGGAAGTTAATTAAATACCATTTGGAGGCATTTAATGTTCGAGCAAAAACGGCTGATTTTCGACAAAAGAGATAACACCCCCCATTACGTCATGCTTCAGAAATGTGGAAAATGGTCCGTTTTCAAATGTTTTATTTTTGAACGTCAGTTCACATTTGTAGGTGGATCATCAGTGTTAGAGCTAAAATTAGCATGTTTAAAGTGATTTTCATGCTTCCAGGGGCTCAGGAAGTGAATTAAATACCATTTGGAGGCATTTAATGTTCAAGCAAAAACGGCTGATTTTCGACAAAAGAGATAACACCCCCATTACGTCATGCTTCAGAAATGTGGAAAATGGTCAATTTTCAAATGTTTTATTTTTGAACGTCAGTTCACATTTGTAGGTGGATCATCAGTGTTAGATCTAAAATTAGCATGTTTAAAGTGATTTTCATGCTTCCAGGGGCCCTAAACACAAGATTTATGGAATGGTTAAAAGTGCATGAAAATGGCCAATTTACTCACTCTGAGTTCTCAAAAAGGGTTTCTTCACCCCGGGAAGTGAATTAAATACCATTTGGAGGCATTTAATGTTCGAGCAAAAACGGCTGATTTTCGACAAAAGAGATAACACCCCCCCCCCATTACGTCATGCTTCAGAAATGTGGAAAATGGTCCGTTTTCAAATGTTTTATTTTTGAACGTCAGTTCACATTTGTAGGTGGATCATCAGTGTTAGAGCTAAAATTAGCATGTTTAAAGTGATTTTCATGCTTCCAGGGGCTCGGGAAGTGAATTAAATACCATTTGGAGGCATTTAATGTTCAAGCAAAAACGGCTGATTTTCGACAAAAGAGATAACACCCCCCCATTACGTCATGCTTCAGAAATGTGGAAAATGGTCCGTTTTCAAATGTTTTATTTTTGAACGTCAGTTCACATTTGTAGGTGGATCATCAGTGTTAGAGCTAAAATTAGCATGTTTAAAGTGATGTTCATGCTTCCAGGGGCCCTAAACACAAGATTTATGGAAAGGTTAAAAGTGCATGAAAATGGCCAATTTCCTCACTCTGAGTTCTCAAAAAGGGTTTCTTCACCCCGGGAAGTGAATTAAATACTATTTGGAGGCATTTAATGTTCAAGCAAAAACAGCTGATTTTCGACAAAAGAGCTAACACCCCCCATTACGTCATGCTTCAGAAATGTGGAAAATGGTCCGTTTTCAAATGTTTTATTTTTGAACGTCAGTTCACATTTGTAGGTGGATCATCAGTGTTAGAGCTAAAATTAGCATGTTTAAAGTGATTTTCATGCTTCCAGGGGCTCGTGAAGTGAATTAAATACCATTTGGAGGCATTTAATGTTCAAGCAAAAACGGCTGATTTTCGACAAAAGAGATAACACCCCCCCATTACGTCATGCTTCAGAAATGTGGAAAATGGTCCGTTTTCAAATGTTTTATTTTTGAACGTCAGTTCACATTTGTAGGTGGATCATCAGTGTTAGAGCTAAAATTAGCATGTTTAAAGTGATTTTCATGCTTCCAGGGGCCCTAAACACAAGATTTATGGAAAGGTTAAAAGTGCATGAAAATGGCCAATTTACTCACTCTGAGTTCTCAAAAAGGGTTTCTTCACCCCGGGAAGTGAATTAAATACTATTTGGAGGCATTTAATGTTCAAGCAAAAACAGCTGATTTTCGACAAAAGAGATAACACCCCCCCATTACGTCATGCTTCAGAAATGTGGAAAATGGTCCGTTTTCAAATGTTTTATTTTTGAACGTCAGTTCACATTTGTAGGTGGATCATCAGTGTTAGAGCTAAAATTAGCATGTTTAAAGTGATTTTCATGCTTCCAGGGGCCCTAAACACAAGATTTATGGAATGGTTAAAAGTGCATGAAAATGGCCAATTTACTCACTCTGAGTTCTCAAAAAGGGTTTCTTCACCCCGGGAAGTGAATAAAATACTATTTGGAGGCATTTAATGTTCAAGCAAAAACAGCTGATTTTCGACAAAAGAGATAACACCCCCCCATTACGTCATGCTTCAGAAATGTGGAAAATGGTCCGTTTTCAAATGTTTTATTTTTGAACGTCAGTTCACATTTGTAGGTGGATCATCAGTGTTAGAGCTAAAATTAGCATGTTTAAAGTGATTTTCATGCTTCCAGGGGCCCTAAACACAAGATTTATGGAATGGTTAAAAGTGCATGAAAATGGCCAATTTACTCACTCTGAGTTCTCAAAAAGGGTTTCTTCACCCCGGGAAGTGAATTAAATACCATTTGGAGGTATTTAATGTTTGAGCAAAAACAGCTGATTTTCGACAAAAGAGATAACACCCCCCCATTACGTCATGCTTCAGAAATGTGGAAAATGGTCCGTTTTCAAATGTTTTATTTTTGAACGTCAGTTCACATTTGTAGGTGGATCATCAGTGTTAGAGCTAAAATTAGCATGTTTAAAGTGATTTTCATGCTTCCAGGGGCTCGTGAAGTGAATTAAATACCATTTGGAGGCATTTATTGTTCAAGCAAAAACGACTGATTTTCGACAAAAGAGATAACACCCCCCCATTACGTCATGCTTCAGAAATGTGGAAAATGGTCCGTTTTCAAATGTTTTATTTTTGAACGTCAGTTCACATTTGTAGGTGGATCATCAGTGTTAGAGCTAAAATTAGCATGTTTAAAGTGATTTTCATGCTTCCAGGGGCCCTAAACACAAGATTTATGGAATGGTTAAAAGTGCATGAAAATGGCCAATTTACTCACTCTGAGTTCTCAAAAAGGGTTTCTTCACCCCGGGAAGTGAATTAAATACTATTTGGAGGCATTTAATGTTCGAGCAAAAACGGCTGATTTTCGACAAAAGAGATAACACCCCCCCATTACGTCATGCTTCAGAAATGTGGAAAATGGTCCGTTTTCAAATGTTTTATTTTTGAACGTCAGTTCACATTTGTAGGTGGATCATCAGTGTTAGAGCAAAAATTACCATGTTTAAAGTGATTTTCATGCTTCCAGGGGCCCTAAACACAAGATTTATGGAATGGTTAAAAGTGCATGAAAATGGCCAATTTACTCACTCTGAGTTCTCAAAAAGGGTTTCTTCACCCCGGGAAGTTAATTAAATACCATTTGGAGGCATTTAATGTTCGAGCAAAAACGGCTGATTTTCGACAAAAGAGATAACACCCCCCCATTACGTCATGCTTCAGAAATGTGGAAAATGGTCCGTTTTCAAATGTTTTATTTTTGAACATCAGTTCACATTTGTAGGTGGATCATCAGTGTTAGAGCTAAAATTAGCATGTTTAATTTGATTTTCATGCTTCCAGGGGCTCGGGAAGTGAATCAAATACCATTTGGAGGCATTTAATGTTCAAGCAAAAACGGCTGATTTTCGACAAAAGAGATAACACCCCCCCATTACGTCATGCTTCAGAAATGTGGAAAATGGTCCGTTTTCAAATGTTTTATTTTTGAACGTCAGTTCACATTTGTAGGTGGATCATCAGTGTTAGAGCTAAAATTAGCATGTTTAAAGTGATTTTCATGCTTCCAGGGACCCTAAACACAAGATTTATGGAATGGTTAAAAGTGCATGAAAATGGCCAATTTACTCACTCTGAGTTCTCAAAAAGGGTTTCTTCACCCCGGGAAGTTAATTAAATACCATTTGGAGGCATTTAATGTTCGAGCAAAAACGGATTATTTTCGACAAAAGAGATAACACCCCCCCATTACGTCATGCTTCAGAAATTTGGAAAATGGTCCATTTTCAAATGTTTTATTTTTGAACGTCAGTTCACATTTGTAGGTGGATCATCAGTGTTAGAGCTAAAATTAGCATGTTTAAAGTGATTTTCATGCTTCCAGGGGCCCTAAACACAAGATTTATGGAATGGTTAAAAGTGCATGAAAATGGCCAATTTACTCACTCTGAGTTCTCAAAAAGGGTTTCTTCACCCCGGGAAGTGAATTAAATACCATTTGGAGGCATTTAATGTTCGAGCAAAAACTGCAGATTTTCGACAAAAGAGATAACACCCCCCCATTACGTCATGCTTCAGAAATGTGGAAAATGGTCCGTTTTCAAATGTTTTATTTTGAACGTCAGTTCACATTTGTAGGTGGATCATCAGTGTTAGAGCTAAAATTAGCATGTTTAAAGTGATTTTCATGCTTCCAGGGGCTCGGGAAGTGAATTAAATACCATTTGGAGGCATTTAATGTTCAAGCAAAAACGGCTGATTTTCGACAAAAGAGATAACACCCCCCCATTACGTCATGCTTCAGAAATGTGGAAAATGGTCCGTTTTCAAATGTTTTATTTTTGAACGTCAGCTCACATTTGTAGGTGGATCATCAGTGTTAGAGCTAAAATTAGCATGTTTAAAGTTATTTTCATGCTTCCACGGGCTCGGGAAGTGAATTAAATACCATTTGGAGGCATTTAATGTTCAAGCAAAAACGGCTGATTTTTGACAAAAGAGATAACACCCCCCCATTACGTCATGCTTCAGAAATGTGGAAAATGGTCCGTTTTCAAATGTTTTATTTTTGAACGTCAGTTCACATTTGTAGGTGGATCATCAGTGTTAGAGCTAAAATTAGCATGTTTAAAGTGATTTTCATGCTTCCAGGGGCCCTAAACACAAGATTTATGGAATGGTTAAAAGTGCATGAAAATGGCCAATTTACTCACTCTGAGTTCTCAAAAAGGGTTTCTTCACCCCGGGAAGTGAATTAAATACTATTTGGAGGCATTTAATGTTCGAGCAAAAACGGCTGATTTTCGACAAAAGAGATGACACCCCCCCATTACGTCATGCTTCAGAAATGTAGAAAATGGTCCGTTTTCAAATGTTTTATTTTGAACGTCAGTTCACATTTGTAGGTGGATCATCAGTGTTAGAGCTAAAATTAGCATGTTTAAAGTGATTTTCATGCTTCCAGGGGCTCGGGAAGTGAATTAAATACCATTTGGAGGCATTTAATGTTCAAGCAAAAACGGCTGATTTTCGACAAAAGAGATAACACCCCCCCATTACGTCATGCTTCAGAAATGTGGAAAATGGTCCGTTTTCAAATGTTTTATTTTTGAACGTCAGTTCACATTTGTAGGTGGATCATCAGTGTTAGAGCTAAAATTAGCATGTTTAAAGTGATTTTCATGCTTCCAGGGGCTCAGGAAGTGAATTAAATACCATTTGGAGGCATTTATTGTTCGAGCAAAAACGGCTGATTTTCGACAAAAGAGATAACACCCCCCCATTACGTCATGCTTCAGAAATGTGGAAAATGGTCCGTTTTCAAATGTTTTATTTTTGAACGTCAGTTCACATTTGTAGGTGGATCATCAGTGTTAGAGCTAAAATTAGCATGTTTAAAGTGATTTTCATGCTTCCAGGGGCTCGGGAAGAGAATTAAATACCATTTGGAGGCATTTAATGTTCAAGCAAAAACGGCTGATTTTTGACAAAAGAGATAACACCCCCCATTACGTCATGCTTCAGAAATGTGGAAAATGGTCCGTTTTCAAATGTTTTATTTTTGAACGTCAGTTCACATTTGTAGGTGGATCATCAGTGTTAGAGCTAAAATTAGCATGTTTAAAGTGATTTTCATGCTTCCAGGGGCCCTAAACACAAGATTTATGGAATGGTTAAAAGTGCATGAAAATGGCCAATTTACTCACTCTGAGTTCTCAAAAAGGGTTTCTTCACCCCGGGAAGTGAATTAAATACTATTTGGAGGCATTTAATGTTCGAGCAAAAACGGCTGATTTTCGACAAAAGAGATAACACCCCCCCCCATTACGTCATGCTTCAGAAATATGGAAAATGGTCCGTTTTAAAATGTTTTATTTTTGAACGTCAGTTCACATCTGTAGGTGGATCATCAGTGTTAGAGCTAAAATTAGCATGTTTAAAGTGATTTTCATGCTTCCAGGGGCCCTAAACACAAGATTTATGGAATGGTTAAAAGTGCATGAAAATGGCCAATTTACTCACTCTGAGTTCTCAAAAAGGGTTTCTTCACCCCGGGAAGTGAATTAAATACTATTTGGAGGCATTTAATGTTCGAGCAAAAACGGCTGATTTTCGACAAAAGAGATAACACCCCCCCATTACGTCATGCTTCAGAAATGTGGAAAATGGTCCGTTTTCAAATGTTTTATTTTTGAACGTCAGTTCACATTTGTAGGTGGATCATCAGTGTTAGAGCTAAAATTAGCATGTTTAAAGTGATTTTCATGCTTCCAGGGGCTCGGGAAGTGAATTAAATACCATTTGGAGGCATTTAATGTTCAAGGAAAAACGGCTGATTTTCGACAAAAGAGATAACATCCCCCCATTACGTCATGCTTCAGAAATGTGGAAAATGGTCCGTTTTCACATGTTTTATTTTTGAACGTCAGTTCACATTTGTAGGTGGATCATCAGTGTTAGAGCTAAAATTAGCATGTTTAAAGTGATTTTCATGCTTCCAGGGGCCCTAAACACAAGATTTATGGAATGGTTAAAAGTGCATGAAAATGGCCAATTTACTCACTCTGAGTTCTCAAAAAGGGTTTCTTCACCCCGGGAAGTGAATTAAATACCATTTGGAGGCATTTAATGTTCAAGCAAAAACGGCTGATTTTCGACAAAAGAGATAACACCCCCCCCATTACGTCATGCTTCAGAAATGTGGAAAATGGTCCGTTTTCAAATGTTTTATTTTTGAACGTCTGTTCACATTTGTAGGTGGATCATCAGTGTTAGAGCTAAAATTAGCATGTTTAAAGTGATTTTCATGCTTCCAGGGGCTCGGGAAGTGAATTAAATATCATTTGGAGGCATTTAATGTTCAAGCAAAAACGGCTGATTTTCGACAAAAGAGATAACACCCCCCCCATTACGTCATGCTTCAGAAATGTGGAAAATGGTCAGTTTTCAAATGTTTTATTTTTGAACGTCAGTTCACATTTGTAGGTGGATCATCAGTGTTAGAGCTAAAATTAGCATGTTTAAAGTGATTTTCATGCTTCCAGGGGCCCTAAACACAAGATTTATGGAATGGTTAAAAGTGCATGAAAATGGCCAATTTACTCACTCTGAGTTCTCAAAAAGGGTTTCTTCACCCCGGGAAGTTAATTAAATACCATTTGGAGGCATTTAATGTTCGAGCAAAAACGGATTATTTTCGACAAAAGAGATAACACCCCCCATTACGTCATGCTTCAGAAATTTGGAAAATGGTCCGTTTTCAAATGTTTTATTTTTGAACATCAGTTCACATTTGTAGGTGGATCATCAGTGTTAGAGCTAAAATTAGCATGTTTAAAGTGATTTTCATGCTTCCAGGGGCCCTAAACACAAGATTTATGGAATGGTTAAAAGTGCATGAAAATGGCCAATTTACTCACTCTGAGTTCTCATAAAGGGTTTCTTCACCCCGGGAAGTGAATTAAATACTATTTGGAGGCATTTAATGTTCGAGCAAAAACGGCTGATTTTCGACAAAAGAGATAACACCCCCCCATTACGTCATGCTTCAGAAATGTGGAAAATGGTCCGTTTTCAAATGTTTTATTTTTGAACGTCAGTTCACATTTGTAGGTGGATCATCAGTGTTAGAGCTAAAATTAGCATGTTTAAAGTGATTTTCATGCTTCCAGGGGCCCTAAACACAAGATTTATGGAATGGTTAAAAGTGCATGAAAATGGCCAATTTACTCACTCTGAGTTCTCAAAAAGGGTTTCTTCACCCCGGGAAGTTAATTAAATACCATTTGGAGGCATTTAATGTTCGAGCAAAAACGGCTGATTTTCGACAAAAGAGATAACACCCCCCCCCCCATTACGTCATGCTTCAGAAATATGGAAAATGGTCCGTTTTAAAATGTTTTATTTTTGAACGTCAGTTCACATCTGTAGGTGGATCATCAGTGTTAGAGCTAAAATTAGCATGTTTAAAGTGATTTTCATGCTTCCAGGGGCCCTAAACACAAGATTTATGGAATGGTTAAAAGTGCATGAAAATGGCCAATTTACTCACTCTGAGTTCTCAAAAAGGGTTTCTTCACCCCGGGAAGTGAATTAAATACTATTTGGAGGCATTTAATGTTCGAGCAAAAACGGCTGATTTTCGACAAAAGAGATAACACCCCCCCATTACGTCATGCTTCAGAAATGTGGAAAATGGTCCGTTTTCAAATGTTTTATTTTTGAACGTCAGTTCACATTTGTAGGTGGATCATCAGTGTTAGAGCTAAAATTAGCATGTTTAAAGTGATTTTCATGCTTCCAGGGGCTCGGGAAGTGAATTAAATACCATTTGGAGGCATTTAATGTTCAAGGAAAAACGGCTGATTTTCGACAAAAGAGATAACATCCCCCCATTACGTCATGCTTCAGAAATGTGGAAAATGGTCCGTTTTCACATGTTTTATTTTTGAACGTCAGTTCACATTTGTAGGTGGATCATCAGTGTTAGAGCTAAAATTAGCATGTTTAAAGTGATTTTCATGCTTCCAGGGGCCCTAAACACAAGATTTATGGAATGGTTAAAAGTGCATGAAAATGGCCAATTTACTCACTCTGAGTTCTCAAAAAGGGTTTCTTCACCCCGGGAAGTGAATTAAATACCATTTGGAGGCATTTAATGTTCAAGCAAAAACGGCTGATTTTCGACAAAAGAGATAACACCCCCCCCATTACGTCATGCTTCAGAAATGTGGAAAATGGTCCGTTTTCAAATGTTTTATTTTTGAACGTCTGTTCACATTTGTAGGTGGATCATCAGTGTTAGAGCTAAAATTAGCATGTTTAAAGTGATTTTCATGCTTCCAGGGGCTCGGGAAGTGAATTAAATATCATTTGGAGGCATTTAATGTTCAAGCAAAAACGGCTGATTTTCGACAAAAGAGATAACACCCCCCCCATTACGTCATGCTTCAGAAATGTGGAAAATGGTCAGTTTTCAAATGTTTTATTTTTGAACGTCAGTTCACATTTGTAGGTGGATCATCAGTGTTAGAGCTAAAATTAGCATGTTTAAAGTGATTTTCATGCTTCCAGGGGCCCTAAACACAAGATTTATGGAATGGTTAAAAGTGCATGAAAATGGCCAATTTACTCACTCTGAGTTCTCAAAAAGGGTTTCTTCACCCCGGGAAGTTAATTAAATACCATTTGGAGGCATTTAATGTTCGAGCAAAAACGGATTCTTTTCGACAAAAGAGATAACACCCCCCCATTACGTCATGCTTCAGAAATTTGGAAAATGGTCCGTTTTCAAATGTTTTATTTTTGAACATCAGTTCACATTTGTAGGTGGATCATCAGTGTTAGAGCTAAAATTAGCATGTTTAAAGTGATTTTCATGCTTCCAGGGGCCCTAAACACAAGATTTATGGAATGGTTAAAAGTGCATGAAAATGGCCAATTTACTCACTCTGAGTTCTCATAAAGGGTTTCTTCACCCCGGGAAGTGAATTAAATACTATTTGGAGGCATTTAATGTTCGAGCAAAAACGGCTGATTTTCGACAAAAGAGATAACACCCCCCCCATTACGTCATGCTTCAGAAATGTGGAAAATGGTCCGTTTTCAAATGTTTTATTTTTGAACGTCAGTTCACATTTGTAGGTGGATCATCAGTGTTAGAGCTAAAATTAGCATGTTTAAAGTGATTTTCATGCTTCCAGGGGCCCTAAACACAAGATTTATGGAATGGTTAAAAGTGCATGAAAATGGCCAATTTACTCACTCTGAGTTCTCAAAAAGGGTTTCTTCACCCCGGGAAGTTAATTAAATACCATTTGGAGGCATTTAATGTTCGAGCAAAAACGGCTGATTTTCGACAAAAGAGATAACACCCCCCATTACGTCATGCTTCAGAAATGTGGAAAATGGTCCGTTTTCAAATGTTTTATTTTTGAACGTCAGTTCACATTTGTAGGTGGATCATCAGTGTTAGAGCTAAAATTAGCATGTTTAAAGTGATTTTCATGCTTCCAGGGGCCCTAAACACAAGATTTATGGAATGGTTAAAAGTGCATGAAAATGGCCAATTTACTCACTCTGAGTTCTCAAAAAGGGTTTCTTCACCCCGGGAAGTGAATTAAATACCATTTGGAGGCATTTAATGTTCGAGCAAAAACGGCTGATTTTCGACAAAAGAGATAACACCCCCCCATTACGTCATGCTTCAGAAATGTGGAAAATGGTCCGTTTTCAAATGTTTTATTTTTGAACGTCAGTTCACATTTGTAGGTGGATCATCAGTGTTAGAGCTAAAATTAGCATGTTTAAAGTGATTTTCATGCTTCCAGGGGCCCTAAACACAAGATTTATGGAATGGTTAAAAGTGCATGAAAATGGCCAATTTACTCACTCTGAGTTCTCAAAAAGGGTTTCTTCACCCCGGGAAGTTAATTAAATACCATTTGGAGGCATTTAATGTTCGAGCAAAAACGGCTGATTTTCGACAAAAGAGATAACACCCCCCATTACGTCATGCTTCAGAAATGTGGAAAATGGTCCGTTTTCAAATGTTTTATTTTTGAACGTCAGTTCACATTTGTAGGTGGATCATCAGTGTTAGAGCTAAAATTAGCATGTTTAAAGTGATTTTCATGCTTCCAGGGGCTCAGGAAGTGAATTAAATACCATTTGGAGGCATTTAATGTTCAAGCAAAAACGGCTGATTTTCGACAAAAGAGATAACACCCCCATTACGTCATGCTTCAGAAATGTGGAAAATGGTCAATTTTCAAATGTTTTATTTTTGAACGTCAGTTCACATTTGTAGGTGGATCATCAGTGTTAGATCTAAAATTAGCATGTTTAAAGTGATTTTCATGCTTCCAGGGGCCCTAAACACAAGATTTATGGAATGGTTAAAAGTGCATGAAAATGGCCAATTTACTCACTCTGAGTTCTCAAAAAGGGTTTCTTCACCCCGGGAAGTGAATTAAATACCATTTGGAGGCATTTAATGTTCGAGCAAAAACGGCTGATTTTCGACAAAAGAGATAACACCCCCCCCCATTACGTCATGCTTCAGAAATGTGGAAAATGGTCCGTTTTCAAATGTTTTATTTTTGAACGTCAGTTCACATTTGTAGGTGGATCATCAGTGTTAGAGCTAAAATTAGCATGTTTAAAGTGATTTTCATGCTTCCAGGGGCTCGGGAAGTGAATTAAATACCATTTGGAGGCATTTAATGTTCAAGCAAAAATGGCTGATTTTCGACAAAAGAGATAACACCCCCCCATTACGTCATGCTTCAGAAATGTGGAAAATGGTCCGTTTTCAAATGTTTTATTTTTGAACGTCAGTTCACATTTGTAGGTGGATCATCAGTGTTAGAGCTAAAATTAGCATGTTTAAAGTGATGTTCATGCTTCCAGGGGCCCTAAACACAAGATTTATGGAAAGGTTAAAAGTGCATGAAAATGGCCAATTTCCTCACTCTGAGTTCTCAAAAAGGGTTTCTTCACCCCGGGAAGTGAATTAAATACTATTTGGAGGCATTTAATGTTCAAGCAAAAACAGCTGATTTTCGACAAAAGAGCTAACACCCCCCCATTACGTCATGCTTCAGAAATGTGGAAAATGGTCCGTTTTCAAATGTTTTATTTTTGAACGTCAGTTCACATTTGTAGGTGGATCATCAGTGTTAGAGCTAAAATTAGCATGTTTAAAGTGATTTTCATGCTTCCAGGGGCTCGTGAAGTGAATTAAATACCATTTGGAGGCATTTAATGTTCAAGCAAAAACGGCTGATTTTCGACAAAAGAGATAACACCCCCCCATTACGTCATGCTTCAGAAATGTGGAAAATGGTCCGTTTTCAAATGTTTTATTTTTGAACGTCAGTTCACATTTGTAGGTGGATCATCAGTGTTAGAGCTAAAATTAGCATGTTTAAAGTGATTTTCATGCTTCCAGGGGCCCTAAACACAAGATTTATGGAAAGGTTAAAAGTGCATGAAAATGGCCAATTTACTCACTCTGAGTTCTCAAAAAGGGTTTCTTCACCCCGGGAAGTGAATTAAATACTATTTGGAGGCATTTAATGTTCAAGCAAAAACAGCTGATTTTCGACAAAAGAGATAACACCCCCCCATTACGTCATGCTTCAGAAATGTGGAAAATGGTCCGTTTTCAAATGTTTTATTTTTGAACGTCAGTTCACATTTGTAGGTGGATCATCAGTGTTAGAGCTAAAATTAGCATGTTTAAAGTGATTTTCATGCTTCCAGGGGCCCTAAACACAAGATTTATGGAATGGTTAAAAGTGCATGAAAATGGCCAATTTACTCACTCTGAGTTCTCAAAAAGGGTTTCTTCACCCCGGGAAGTGAATTAAATACTATTTGGAGGCATTTAATGTTCAAGCAAAAACAGCTGATTTTCGACAAAAGAGATAACACCCCCCCATTACGTCATGCTTCAGAAATGTGGAAAATGGTCCGTTTTCAAATGTTTTATTTTTGAACGTCAGTTCACATTTGTAGGTGGATCATCAGTGTTAGAGCTAAAATTAGCATGTTTAAAGTGATTTTCATGCTTCCAGGGGCCCTAAACACAAGATTTATGGAATGGTTAAAAGTGCATGAAAATGGCCAATTTACTCACTCTGAGTTCTCAAAAAGGGTTTCTTCACCCCGGGAAGTGAATTAAATACCATTTGGAGGTATTTAATGTTTGAGCAAAAACGGCTGATTTTCGACAAAAGAGATAACACCCCCCCATTACGTCATGCTTCAGAAATGTGGAAAATGGTCCGTTTTCAAATGTTTTATTTTTGAACGTCAGTTCACATTTGTAGGTGGATCATCAGTGTTAGAGCTAAAATTTGCATGTTTAAAGTGATTTTCATGCTTCCAGGGGCTCGTGAAGTGAATTAAATACCATTTGGAGGCATTTATTGTTCAAGCAAAAACGACTGATTTTCGACAAAAGAGATAACACCCCCCCATTACGTCATGCTTCAGAAATGTGGAAAATGGTCCGTTTTCAAATGTTTTATTTTTGAACGTCAGTTCACATTTGTAGGTGGATCATCAGTGTTAGAGCTAAAATTAGCATGTTTAAAGTGATTTTCATGCTTCCAGGGGCCCTAAACACAAGATTTATGGAATGGTTAAAAGTGCATGAAAATGGCCAATTTACTCACTCTGAGTTCTCAAAAAGCGTTTCTTCACCCCTGGAAGTTAATAAATACCATTTGGAGGCATTTAATGTTCGAGCAAAAACGGCTGATTTTCGACAAAAGAGATAACACCCCCCATTACGTCATGCTTCAGAAATGTGGAAAATGGTCCGTTTTCAAATGTTTTATTTTTGAACGTCAGTTCACATTTGTAGGTGGATCATCAGTGTTAGAGCTAAAATTAGCATGTTTAAAGTGATTTTCATGCTTCCAGGGGCTCAGGAAGTGAATTAAATACCATTTGGAGGCATTTAATGTTCAAGCAAAAACGGCTGATTTTCGACAAAAGAGATAACACCCCCCATTACGTCATGCTTCAGAAATGTGGAAAATGGTCCATTTTCAAATGTTTTATTTTTGAACGTCAGTTCACATTTGTAGGTGGATCATCAGTGTTAGATCTAAAATTAGCATGTTTAAAGTGATTTTCATGCTTCCAGGGGCCCTAAACACAAGATTTATGGAATGGTTAAAAGTGCATGAAAATGGCCAATTTACTCACTCTGAGTTCTCAAAAAGGGTTTCTTCACCCCGGGAAGTGAATTAAATACCATTTGGAGGCATTTAATGTTCGAGCAAAAACGGCTGATTTTCGACAAAAGAGATAACACCCCCCCCATTACGTCATGCTTCAGAAATGTGAAAATGGTCTGTTTTCAAATGTTTTATTTTTGAACGTCAGTTCACATTTGTAGGTGGATCATCAGTGTTAGAGCTAAAATTAGCATGTTTAAAGTGATTTTCATGCTTCCAGGGGCCCTAAACACAAGATTTATGGAATGGTTAAAAGTGCATGAAAATGGCCAATTTACTCACTCTGAGTTCTCAAAAAGGGTTTCTTCACCCCGGGAAGTTAATTAAATACCATTTGGAGGCATTTAATGTTCGAGCAAAAACGGCTGATTTTCGACAAAAGAGATAACACCCCCCATTACGTCATGCTTCAGAAATGTGGAAAATGGTCCGTTTTCAAATGTTTTATTTTTGAACGTCAGTTCACATTTGTAGGTGGATCATCAGTGTTAGAGCTAAAATTAGCATGTTTAAAGTGATTTTCATGCTTCCAGGGGCTCAGGAAGTGAATTAAATACCATTTGGAGGCATTTAATGTTCAAGCAAAAACGGCTGATTTTCGACAAAAGAGATAACACCCCCCATTACGTCATGCTTCAGAAATGTGGAAAATGGTCCATTTTCAAATGTTTTATTTTTGAACGTCAGTTCACATTTGTAGGTGGATCATCAGTGTTAGATCTAAAATTAGCATGTTTAAAGTGATTTTCATGCTTCCAGGGGCCCTAAACACAAGATTTATGGAATGGTTAAAAGTGCATGAAAATGGCCAATTTACTCACTCTGAGTTCTCAAAAAGGGTTTCTTCACCCCGGGAAGTGAATTAAATACCATTTGGAGGCATTTAATGTTCGAGCAAAAACGGCTGATTTTCGACAAAAGAGATAACACCCCCCCATTACGTCATGCTTCAGAAATGTGGAAAATGGTCCGTTTTCAAATGTTTTATTTTTGAACGTCAGTTCACATTTGTAGGTGGATCATCAGTGTTAGAGCTAAAATTAGCATGTTTAAAGTGATTTTCATGCTTCCAGGGGCCCTAAACACAAGATTTATGGAATGGTTAAAAGTGCATGAAAATGGCCAATTTACTCACTCTGAGTTCTCAAAAAGGGTTTCTTCACCCCGGGAAGTTAATTAAATACCATTTGGAGGCATTTAATGTTCGAGCAAAAACGGCTGATTTTCGACAAAAGAGATAACACCCCCCATTACGTCATGCTTCAGAAATGTGGAAAATGGTCCGTTTTCAAATGTTTTATTTTTGAACGTCAGTTCACATTTGTAGGTGGATCATCAGTGTTAGAGCTAAAATTAGCATGTTTAAAGTGATTTTCATGCTTCCAGGGGCTCAGGAAGTGAATTAAATACCATTTGGAGGCATTTAATGTTCAAGCAAAAACGGCTGATTTTCGACAAAAGAGATAACACCCCCATTACGTCATGCTTCAGAAATGTGGAAAATGGTCAATTTTCAAATGTTTTATTTTTGAACGTCAGTTCACATTTGTAGGTGGATCATCAGTGTTAGATCTAAAATTAGCATGTTTAAAGTGATTTTCATGCTTCCAGGGGCCCTAAACACAAGATTTATGGAATGGTTAAAAGTGCATGAAAATGGCCAATTTACTCACTCTGAGTTCTCAAAAAGGGTTTCTTCACCCCGGGAAGTGAATTAAATACCATTTGGAGGCATTTAATGTTCGAGCAAAAACGGCTGATTTTCGACAAAAGAGATAACACCCCCCCCCCATTACGTCATGCTTCAGAAATGTGGAAAATGGTCCGTTTTCAAATGTTTTATTTTTGAACGTCAGTTCACATTTGTAGGTGGATCATCAGTGTTAGAGCTAAAATTAGCATGTTTAAAGTGATTTTCATGCTTCCAGGGGCTCGGGAAGTGAATTAAATACCATTTGGAGGCATTTAATGTTCAAGCAAAAACGGCTGATTTTCGACAAAAGAGATAACACCCCCCCATTACGTCATGCTTCAGAAATGTGGAAAATGGTCCGTTTTCAAATGTTTTATTTTTGAACGTCAGTTCACATTTGTAGGTGGATCATCAGTGTTAGAGCTAAAATTAGCATGTTTAAAGTGATGTTCATGCTTCCAGGGGCCCTAAACACAAGATTTATGGAAAGGTTAAAAGTGCATGAAAATGGCCAATTTCCTCACTCTGAGTTCTCAAAAAGGGTTTCTTCACCCCGGGAAGTGAATTAAATACTATTTGGAGGCATTTAATGTTCAAGCAAAAACAGCTGATTTTCGACAAAAGAGCTAACACCCCCCATTACGTCATGCTTCAGAAATGTGGAAAATGGTCCGTTTTCAAATGTTTTATTTTTGAACGTCAGTTCACATTTGTAGGTGGATCATCAGTGTTAGAGCTAAAATTAGCATGTTTAAAGTGATTTTCATGCTTCCAGGGGCTCGTGAAGTGAATTAAATACCATTTGGAGGCATTTAATGTTCAAGCAAAAACGGCTGATTTTCGACAAAAGAGATAACACCCCCCCATTACGTCATGCTTCAGAAATGTGGAAAATGGTCCGTTTTCAAATGTTTTATTTTTGAACGTCAGTTCACATTTGTAGGTGGATCATCAGTGTTAGAGCTAAAATTAGCATGTTTAAAGTGATTTTCATGCTTCCAGGGGCCCTAAACACAAGATTTATGGAAAGGTTAAAAGTGCATGAAAATGGCCAATTTACTCACTCTGAGTTCTCAAAAAGGGTTTCTTCACCCCGGGAAGTGAATTAAATACTATTTGGAGGCATTTAATGTTCAAGCAAAAACAGCTGATTTTCGACAAAAGAGATAACACCCCCCCATTACGTCATGCTTCAGAAATGTGGAAAATGGTCCGTTTTCAAATGTTTTATTTTTGAACGTCAGTTCACATTTGTAGGTGGATCATCAGTGTTAGAGCTAAAATTAGCATGTTTAAAGTGATTTTCATGCTTCCAGGGGCCCTAAACACAAGATTTATGGAATGGTTAAAAGTGCATGAAAATGGCCAATTTACTCACTCTGAGTTCTCAAAAAGGGTTTCTTCACCCCGGGAAGTGAATAAAATACTATTTGGAGGCATTTAATGTTCAAGCAAAAACAGCTGATTTTCGACAAAAGAGATAACACCCCCCCATTACGTCATGCTTCAGAAATGTGGAAAATGGTCCGTTTTCAAATGTTTTATTTTTGAACGTCAGTTCACATTTGTAGGTGGATCATCAGTGTTAGAGCTAAAATTAGCATGTTTAAAGTGATTTTCATGCTTCCAGGGGCCCTAAACACAAGATTTATGGAATGGTTAAAAGTGCATGAAAATGGCCAATTTACTCACTCTGAGTTCTCAAAAAGGGTTTCTTCACCCCGGGAAGTGAATTAAATACCATTTGGAGGTATTTAATGTTTGAGCAAAAACAGCTGATTTTCGACAAAAGAGATAACACCCCCCCATTACGTCATGCTTCAGAAATGTGGAAAATGGTCCGTTTTCAAATGTTTTATTTTTGAACGTCAGTTCACATTTGTAGGTGGATCATCAGTGTTAGAGCTAAAATTAGCATGTTTAAAGTGATTTTCATGCTTCCAGGGGCTCGTGAAGTGAATTAAATACCATTTGGAGGCATTTATTGTTCAAGCAAAAACGACTGATTTTCGACAAAAGAGATAACACCCCCCCATTACGTCATGCTTCAGAAATGTGGAAAATGGTCCGTTTTCAAATGTTTTATTTTTGAACGTCAGTTCACATTTGTAGGTGGATCATCAGTGTTAGAGCTAAAATTAGCATGTTTAAAGTGATTTTCATGCTTCCAGGGGCCCTAAACACAAGATTTATGGAATGGTTAAAAGTGCATGAAAATGGCCAATTTACTCACTCTGAGTTCTCAAAAAGGGTTTCTTCACCCCGGGAAGTGAATTAAATACTATTTGGAGGCATTTAATGTTCGAGCAAAAACGGCTGATTTTCGACAAAAGAGATAACACCCCCCCATTACGTCATGCTTCAGAAATGTGGAAAATGGTCCGTTTTCAAATGTTTTATTTTTGAACGTCAGTTCACATTTGTAGGTGGATCATCAGTGTTAGAGCAAAAATTACCATGTTTAAAGTGATTTTCATGCTTCCAGGGGCCCTAAACACAAGATTTATGGAATGGTTAAAAGTGCATGAAAATGGCCAATTTACTCACTCTGAGTTCTCAAAAAGGGTTTCTTCACCCCGGGAAGTTAATTAAATACCATTTGGAGGCATTTAATGTTCGAGCAAAAACGGCTGATTTTCGACAAAAGAGATAACACCCCCCCATTACGTCATGCTTCAGAAATGTGGAAAATGGTCCGTTTTCAAATGTTTTATTTTTGAACATCAGTTCACATTTGTAGGTGGATCATCAGTGTTAGAGCTAAAATTAGCATGTTTAATTTGATTTTCATGCTTCCAGGGGCTCGGGAAGTGAATCAAATACCATTTGGAGGCATTTAATGTTCAAGCAAAAACGGCTGATTTTCGACAAAAGAGATAACACCCCCCCATTACGTCATGCTTCAGAAATGTGGAAAATGGTCCGTTTTCAAATGTTTTATTTTTGAACGTCAGTTCACATTTGTAGGTGGATCATCAGTGTTAGAGCTAAAATTAGCATGTTTAAAGTGATTTTCATGCTTCCAGGGGCCCTAAACACAAGATTTATGGAATGGTTAAAAGTGCATGAAAATGGCCAATTTACTCACTCTGAGTTCTCAAAAAGGGTTTCTTCACCCCGGGAAGTGAATTAAATACCATTTGGAGGCATTTAATGTTCAAGCAAAAACGGCTGATTTTCGACAAAAGAGATAACACCCCCCCCATTACGTCATGCTTCAGAAATGTGGAAAATGGTCCGTTTTCAAATGTTTTATTTTTGAACGTCTGTTCACATTTGTAGGTGGATCATCAGTGTTAGAGCTAAAATTAGCATGTTTAAAGTGATTTTCATGCTTCCAGGGGCTCGGGAAGTGAATTAAATATCATTTGGAGGCATTTAATGTTCAAGCAAAAACGGCTGATTTTCGACAAAAGAGATAACACCCCCCCCATTACGTCATGCTTCAGAAATGTGGAAAATGGTCAGTTTTCAAATGTTTTATTTTTGAACGTCAGTTCACATTTGTAGGTGGATCATCAGTGTTAGAGCTAAAATTAGCATGTTTAAAGTGATTTTCATGCTTCCAGGGGCCCTAAACACAAGATTTATGGAATGGTTAAAAGTGCATGAAAATGGCCAATTTACTCACTCTGAGTTCTCAAAAAGGGTTTCTTCACCCCGGGAAGTTAATTAAATACCATTTGGAGGCATTTAATGTTCGAGCAAAAACGGATTATTTTCGACAAAAGAGATAACACCCCCCATTACGTCATGCTTCAGAAATTTGGAAAATGGTCCGTTTTCAAATGTTTTATTTTTGAACATCAGTTCACATTTGTAGGTGGATCATCAGTGTTAGAGCTAAAATTAGCATGTTTAAAGTGATTTTCATGCTTCCAGGGGCCCTAAACACAAGATTTATGGAATGGTTAAAAGTGCATGAAAATGGCCAATTTACTCACTCTGAGTTCTCATAAAGGGTTTCTTCACCCCGGGAAGTGAATTAAATACTATTTGGAGGCATTTAATGTTCGAGCAAAAACGGCTGATTTTCGACAAAAGAGATAACACCCCCCCCCATTACGTCATGCTTCAGAAATGTGGAAAATGGTCCGTTTTCAAATGTTTTATTTTTGAACGTCAGTTCACATTTGTAGGTGGATCATCAGTGTTAGAGCTAAAATTAGCATGTTTAAAGTGATTTTCATGCTTCCAGGGGCTCGGGAAGTGAATTAAATACCATTTGGAGGCATTTAATGTTCAAGCAAAAACGGCTGATTTTCGACAAAAGAGATAACACCCCCCCATTACGTCATGCTTCAGAAATGTGGAAAATGGTCCGTTTTCAAATGTTTTATTTTTGAACGTCAGTTCACATTTGTAGGTGGATCATCAGTGTTAGAGCTAAAATTAGCATGTTTAAAGTGATGTTCATGCTTCCAGGGGCCCTAAACACAAGATTTATGGAAAGGTTAAAAGTGCATGAAAATGGCCAATTTCCTCACTCTGAGTTCTCAAAAAGGGTTTCTTCACCCCGGGAAGTGAATTAAATACTATTTGGAGGCATTTAATGTTCAAGCAAAAACAGCTGATTTTCGACAAAAGAGCTAACACCCCCCATTACGTCATGCTTCAGAAATGTGGAAAATGGTCCGTTTTCAAATGTTTTATTTTTGAACGTCAGTTCACATTTGTAGGTGGATCATCAGTGTTAGAGCTAAAATTAGCATGTTTAAAGTGATTTTCATGCTTCCAGGGGCTCGTGAAGTGAATTAAATACCATTTGGAGGCATTTAATGTTCAAGCAAAAACGGCTGATTTTCGACAAAAGAGATAACACCCCCCCATTACGTCATGCTTCAGAAATGTGGAAAATGGTCCGTTTTCAAATGTTTTATTTTTGAACGTCAGTTCACATTTGTAGGTGGATCATCAGTGTTAGAGCTAAAATTAGCATGTTTAAAGTGATTTTCATGCTTCCAGGGGCCCTAAACACAAGATTTATGGAAAGGTTAAAAGTGCATGAAAATGGCCAATTTACTCACTCTGAGTTCTCAAAAAGGGTTTCTTCACCCCGGGAAGTGAATTAAATACTATTTGGAGGCATTTAATGTTCAAGCAAAAACAGCTGATTTTCGACAAAAGAGATAACACCCCCCCATTACGTCATGCTTCAGAAATGTGGAAAATGGTCCGTTTTCAAATGTTTTATTTTTGAACGTCAGTTCACATTTGTAGGTGGATCATCAGTGTTAGAGCTAAAATTAGCATGTTTAAAGTGATTTTCATGCTTCCAGGGGCCCTAAACACAAGATTTATGGAATGGTTAAAAGTGCATGAAAATGGCCAATTTACTCACTCTGAGTTCTCAAAAAGGGTTTCTTCACCCCGGGAAGTGAATAAAATACTATTTGGAGGCATTTAATGTTCAAGCAAAAACAGCTGATTTTCGACAAAAGAGATAACACCCCCCCATTACGTCATGCTTCAGAAATGTGGAAAATGGTCCGTTTTCAAATGTTTTATTTTTGAACGTCAGTTCACATTTGTAGGTGGATCATCAGTGTTAGAGCTAAAATTAGCATGTTTAAAGTGATTTTCATGCTTCCAGGGGCCCTAAACACAAGATTTATGGAATGGTTAAAAGTGCATGAAAATGGCCAATTTACTCACTCTGAGTTCTCAAAAAGGGTTTCTTCACCCCGGGAAGTGAATTAAATACCATTTGGAGGTATTTAATGTTTGAGCAAAAACAGCTGATTTTCGACAAAAGAGATAACACCCCCCCATTACGTCATGCTTCAGAAATGTGGAAAATGGTCCGTTTTCAAATGTTTTATTTTTGAACGTCAGTTCACATTTGTAGGTGGATCATCAGTGTTAGAGCTAAAATTAGCATGTTTAAAGTGATTTTCATGCTTCCAGGGGCTCGTGAAGTGAATTAAATACCATTTGGAGGCATTTATTGTTCAAGCAAAAACGACTGATTTTCGACAAAAGAGATAACACCCCCCCATTACGTCATGCTTCAGAAATGTGGAAAATGGTCCGTTTTCAAATGTTTTATTTTTGAACGTCAGTTCACATTTGTAGGTGGATCATCAGTGTTAGAGCTAAAATTAGCATGTTTAAAGTGATTTTCATGCTTCCAGGGGCCCTAAACACAAGATTTATGGAATGGTTAAAAGTGCATGAAAATGGCCAATTTACTCACTCTGAGTTCTCAAAAAGGGTTTCTTCACCCCGGGAAGTGAATTAAATACTATTTGGAGGCATTTAATGTTCGAGCAAAAACGGCTGATTTTCGACAAAAGAGATAACACCCCCCCATTACGTCATGCTTCAGAAATGTGGAAAATGGTCCGTTTTCAAATGTTTTATTTTTGAACGTCAGTTCACATTTGTAGGTGGATCATCAGTGTTAGAGCAAAAATTACCATGTTTAAAGTGATTTTCATGCTTCCAGGGGCCCTAAACACAAGATTTATGGAATGGTTAAAAGTGCATGAAAATGGCCAATTTACTCACTCTGAGTTCTCAAAAAGGGTTTCTTCACCCCGGGAAGTTAATTAAATACCATTTGGAGGCATTTAATGTTCGAGCAAAAACGGCTGATTTTCGACAAAAGAGATAACACCCCCCCATTACGTCATGCTTCAGAAATGTGGAAAATGGTCCGTTTTCAAATGTTTTATTTTTGAACATCAGTTCACATTTGTAGGTGGATCATCAGTGTTAGAGCTAAAATTAGCATGTTTAATTTGATTTTCATGCTTCCAGGGGCTCGGGAAGTGAATCAAATACCATTTGGAGGCATTTAATGTTCAAGCAAAAACGGCTGATTTTCGACAAAAGAGATAACACCCCCCCATTACGTCATGCTTCAGAAATGTGGAAAATGGTCCGTTTTCAAATGTTTTATTTTTGAACGTCAGTTCACATTTGTAGGTGGATCATCAGTGTTAGAGCTAAAATTAGCATGTTTAAAGTGATTTTCATGCTTCCAGGGGCCCTAAACACAAGATTTATGGAATGGTTAAAAGTGCATGAAAATGGCCAATTTACTCACTCTGAGTTCTCAAAAAGGGTTTCTTCACCCCGGGAAGTGAATTAAATACCATTTGGAGGCATTTAATGTTCAAGCAAAAACGGCTGATTTTCGACAAAAGAGATAACACCCCCCCCATTACGTCATGCTTCAGAAATGTGGAAAATGGTCCGTTTTCAAATGTTTTATTTTTGAACGTCTGTTCACATTTGTAGGTGGATCATCAGTGTTAGAGCTAAAATTAGCATGTTTAAAGTGATTTTCATGCTTCCAGGGGCTCGGGAAGTGAATTAAATATCATTTGGAGGCATTTAATGTTCAAGCAAAAACGGCTGATTTTCGACAAAAGAGATAACACCCCCCCCATTACGTCATGCTTCAGAAATGTGGAAAATGGTCAGTTTTCAAATGTTTTATTTTTGAACGTCAGTTCACATTTGTAGGTGGATCATCAGTGTTAGAGCTAAAATTAGCATGTTTAAAGTGATTTTCATGCTTCCAGGGGCCCTAAACACAAGATTTATGGAATGGTTAAAAGTGCATGAAAATGGCCAATTTACTCACTCTGAGTTCTCAAAAAGGGTTTCTTCACCCCGGGAAGTTAATTAAATACCATTTGGAGGCATTTAATGTTCGAGCAAAAACGGATTATTTTCGACAAAAGAGATAACACCCCCCATTACGTCATGCTTCAGAAATTTGGAAAATGGTCCGTTTTCAAATGTTTTATTTTTGAACATCAGTTCACATTTGTAGGTGGATCATCAGTGTTAGAGCTAAAATTAGCATGTTTAAAGTGATTTTCATGCTTCCAGGGGCCCTAAACACAAGATTTATGGAATGGTTAAAAGTGCATGAAAATGGCCAATTTACTCACTCTGAGTTCTCATAAAGGGTTTCTTCACCCCGGGAAGTGAATTAAATACTATTTGGAGGCATTTAATGTTCGAGCAAAAACGGCTGATTTTCGACAAAAGAGATAACACCCCCCCATTACGTCATGCTTCAGAAATGTGGAAAATGGTCCGTTTTCAAATGTTTTATTTTTGAACGTCAGTTCACATTTGTAGGTGGATCATCAGTGTTAGAGCTAAAATTAGCATGTTTAAAGTGATTTTCATGCTTCCAGGGGCCCTAAACACAAGATTTATGGAATGGTTAAAAGTGCATGAAAATGGCCAATTTACTCACTCTGAGTTCTCAAAAAGGGTTTCTTCACCCCGGGAAGTTAATTAAATACCATTTGGAGGCATTTAATGTTCGAGCAAAAACGGCTGATTTTCGACAAAAGAGATAACACCCCCCCCCCCATTACGTCATGCTTCAGAAATATGGAAAATGGTCCGTTTTAAAATGTTTTATTTTTGAACGTCAGTTCACATCTGTAGGTGGATCATCAGTGTTAGAGCTAAAATTAGCATGTTTAAAGTGATTTTCATGCTTCCAGGGGCCCTAAACACAAGATTTATGGAATGGTTAAAAGTGCATGAAAATGGCCAATTTACTCACTCTGAGTTCTCAAAAAGGGTTTCTTCACCCCGGGAAGTGAATTAAATACTATTTGGAGGCATTTAATGTTCGAGCAAAAACGGCTGATTTTCGACAAAAGAGATAACACCCCCCCATTACGTCATGCTTCAGAAATGTGGAAAATGGTCCGTTTTCAAATGTTTTATTTTTGAACGTCAGTTCACATTTGTAGGTGGATCATCAGTGTTAGAGCTAAAATTAGCATGTTTAAAGTGATTTTCATGCTTCCAGGGGCTCGGGAAGTGAATTAAATACCATTTGGAGGCATTTAATGTTCAAGGAAAAACGGCTGATTTTCGACAAAAGAGATAACATCCCCCCATTACGTCATGCTTCAGAAATGTGGAAAATGGTCCGTTTTCACATGTTTTATTTTTGAACGTCAGTTCACATTTGTAGGTGGATCATCAGTGTTAGAGCTAAAATTAGCATGTTTAAAGTGATTTTCATGCTTCCAGGGGCCCTAAACACAAGATTTATGGAATGGTTAAAAGTGCATGAAAATGGCCAATTTACTCACTCTGAGTTCTCAAAAAGGGTTTCTTCACCCCGGGAAGTGAATTAAATACCATTTGGAGGCATTTAATGTTCAAGCAAAAACGGCTGATTTTCGACAAAAGAGATAACACCCCCCCCATTACGTCATGCTTCAGAAATGTGGAAAATGGTCCGTTTTCAAATGTTTTATTTTTGAACGTCTGTTCACATTTGTAGGTGGATCATCAGTGTTAGAGCTAAAATTAGCATGTTTAAAGTGATTTTCATGCTTCCAGGGGCTCGGGAAGTGAATTAAATATCATTTGGAGGCATTTAATGTTCAAGCAAAAACGGCTGATTTTCGACAAAAGAGATAACACCCCCCCCATTACGTCATGCTTCAGAAATGTGGAAAATGGTCAGTTTTCAAATGTTTTATTTTTGAACGTCAGTTCACATTTGTAGGTGGATCATCAGTGTTAGAGCTAAAATTAGCATGTTTAAAGTGATTTTCATGCTTCCAGGGGCCCTAAACACAAGATTTATGGAATGGTTAAAAGTGCATGAAAATGGCCAATTTACTCACTCTGAGTTCTCAAAAAGGGTTTCTTCACCCCGGGAAGTTAATTAAATACCATTTGGAGGCATTTAATGTTCGAGCAAAAACGGATTCTTTTCGACAAAAGAGATAACACCCCCCCATTACGTCATGCTTCAGAAATTTGGAAAATGGTCCGTTTTCAAATGTTTTATTTTTGAACATCAGTTCACATTTGTAGGTGGATCATCAGTGTTAGAGCTAAAATTAGCATGTTTAAAGTGATTTTCATGCTTCCAGGGGCCCTAAACACAAGATTTATGGAATGGTTAAAAGTGCATGAAAATGGCCAATTTACTCACTCTGAGTTCTCATAAAGGGTTTCTTCACCCCGGGAAGTGAATTAAATACTATTTGGAGGCATTTAATGTTCGAGCAAAAACGGCTGATTTTCGACAAAAGAGATAACACCCCCCCCATTACGTCATGCTTCAGAAATGTGGAAAATGGTCCGTTTTCAAATGTTTTATTTTTGAACGTCAGTTCACATTTGTAGGTGGATCATCAGTGTTAGAGCTAAAATTAGCATGTTTAAAGTGATTTTCATGCTTCCAGGGGCCCTAAACACAAGATTTATGGAATGGTTAAAAGTGCATGAAAATGGCCAATTTACTCACTCTGAGTTCTCAAAAAGGGTTTCTTCACCCCGGGAAGTTAATTAAATACCATTTGGAGGCATTTAATGTTCGAGCAAAAACGGCTGATTTTCGACAAAAGAGATAACACCCCCCATTACGTCATGCTTCAGAAATGTGGAAAATGGTCCGTTTTCAAATGTTTTATTTTTGAACGTCAGTTCACATTTGTAGGTGGATCATCAGTGTTAGAGCTAAAATTAGCATGTTTAAAGTGATTTTCATGCTTCCAGGGGCCCTAAACACAAGATTTATGGAATGGTTAAAAGTGCATGAAAATGGCCAATTTACTCACTCTGAGTTCTCAAAAAGGGTTTCTTCACCCCGGGAAGTGAATTAAATACCATTTGGAGGCATTTAATGTTCGAGCAAAAACGGCTGATTTTCGACAAAAGAGATAACACCCCCCCATTACGTCATGCTTCAGAAATGTGGAAAATGGTCCGTTTTCAAATGTTTTATTTTTGAACGTCAGTTCACATTTGTAGGTGGATCATCAGTGTTAGAGCTAAAATTAGCATGTTTAAAGTGATTTTCATGCTTCCAGGGGCCCTAAACACAAGATTTATGGAATGGTTAAAAGTGCATGAAAATGGCCAATTTACTCACTCTGAGTTCTCAAAAAGGGTTTCTTCACCCCGGGAAGTTAATTAAATACCATTTGGAGGCATTTAATGTTCGAGCAAAAACGGCTGATTTTCGACAAAAGAGATAACACCCCCCATTACGTCATGCTTCAGAAATGTGGAAAATGGTCCGTTTTCAAATGTTTTATTTTTGAACGTCAGTTCACATTTGTAGGTGGATCATCAGTGTTAGAGCTAAAATTAGCATGTTTAAAGTGATTTTCATGCTTCCAGGGGCTCAGGAAGTGAATTAAATACCATTTGGAGGCATTTAATGTTCAAGCAAAAACGGCTGATTTTCGACAAAAGAGATAACACCCCCATTACGTCATGCTTCAGAAATGTGGAAAATGGTCAATTTTCAAATGTTTTATTTTTGAACGTCAGTTCACATTTGTAGGTGGATCATCAGTGTTAGATCTAAAATTAGCATGTTTAAAGTGATTTTCATGCTTCCAGGGGCCCTAAACACAAGATTTATGGAATGGTTAAAAGTGCATGAAAATGGCCAATTTACTCACTCTGAGTTCTCAAAAAGGGTTTCTTCACCCCGGGAAGTGAATTAAATACCATTTGGAGGCATTTAATGTTCGAGCAAAAACGGCTGATTTTCGACAAAAGAGATAACACCCCCCCCCATTACGTCATGCTTCAGAAATGTGGAAAATGGTCCGTTTTCAAATGTTTTATTTTTGAACGTCAGTTCACATTTGTAGGTGGATCATCAGTGTTAGAGCTAAAATTAGCATGTTTAAAGTGATTTTCATGCTTCCAGGGGCTCGGGAAGTGAATTAAATACCATTTGGAGGCATTTAATGTTCAAGCAAAAATGGCTGATTTTCGACAAAAGAGATAACACCCCCCCATTACGTCATGCTTCAGAAATGTGGAAAATGGTCCGTTTTCAAATGTTTTATTTTTGAACGTCAGTTCACATTTGTAGGTGGATCATCAGTGTTAGAGCTAAAATTAGCATGTTTAAAGTGATGTTCATGCTTCCAGGGGCCCTAAACACAAGATTTATGGAAAGGTTAAAAGTGCATGAAAATGGCCAATTTCCTCACTCTGAGTTCTCAAAAAGGGTTTCTTCACCCCGGGAAGTGAATTAAATACTATTTGGAGGCATTTAATGTTCAAGCAAAAACAGCTGATTTTCGACAAAAGAGCTAACACCCCCCCATTACGTCATGCTTCAGAAATGTGGAAAATGGTCCGTTTTCAAATGTTTTATTTTTGAACGTCAGTTCACATTTGTAGGTGGATCATCAGTGTTAGAGCTAAAATTAGCATGTTTAAAGTGATTTTCATGCTTCCAGGGGCTCGTGAAGTGAATTAAATACCATTTGGAGGCATTTAATGTTCAAGCAAAAACGGCTGATTTTCGACAAAAGAGATAACACCCCCCCATTACGTCATGCTTCAGAAATGTGGAAAATGGTCCGTTTTCAAATGTTTTATTTTTGAACGTCAGTTCACATTTGTAGGTGGATCATCAGTGTTAGAGCTAAAATTAGCATGTTTAAAGTGATTTTCATGCTTCCAGGGGCCCTAAACACAAGATTTATGGAAAGGTTAAAAGTGCATGAAAATGGCCAATTTACTCACTCTGAGTTCTCAAAAAGGGTTTCTTCACCCCGGGAAGTGAATTAAATACTATTTGGAGGCATTTAATGTTCAAGCAAAAACAGCTGATTTTCGACAAAAGAGATAACACCCCCCCATTACGTCATGCTTCAGAAATGTGGAAAATGGTCCGTTTTCAAATGTTTTATTTTTGAACGTCAGTTCACATTTGTAGGTGGATCATCAGTGTTAGAGCTAAAATTAGCATGTTTAAAGTGATTTTCATGCTTCCAGGGGCCCTAAACACAAGATTTATGGAATGGTTAAAAGTGCATGAAAATGGCCAATTTACTCACTCTGAGTTCTCAAAAAGGGTTTCTTCACCCCGGGAAGTGAATTAAATACTATTTGGAGGCATTTAATGTTCAAGCAAAAACAGCTGATTTTCGACAAAAGAGATAACACCCCCCCATTACGTCATGCTTCAGAAATGTGGAAAATGGTCCGTTTTCAAATGTTTTATTTTTGAACGTCAGTTCACATTTGTAGGTGGATCATCAGTGTTAGAGCTAAAATTAGCATGTTTAAAGTGATTTTCATGCTTCCAGGGGCCCTAAACACAAGATTTATGGAATGGTTAAAAGTGCATGAAAATGGCCAATTTACTCACTCTGAGTTCTCAAAAAGGGTTTCTTCACCCCGGGAAGTGAATTAAATACCATTTGGAGGTATTTAATGTTTGAGCAAAAACGGCTGATTTTCGACAAAAGAGATAACACCCCCCCATTACGTCATGCTTCAGAAATGTGGAAAATGGTCCGTTTTCAAATGTTTTATTTTTGAACGTCAGTTCACATTTGTAGGTGGATCATCAGTGTTAGAGCTAAAATTTGCATGTTTAAAGTGATTTTCATGCTTCCAGGGGCTCGTGAAGTGAATTAAATACCATTTGGAGGCATTTATTGTTCAAGCAAAAACGACTGATTTTCGACAAAAGAGATAACACCCCCCCATTACGTCATGCTTCAGAAATGTGGAAAATGGTCCGTTTTCAAATGTTTTATTTTTGAACGTCAGTTCACATTTGTAGGTGGATCATCAGTGTTAGAGCTAAAATTAGCATGTTTAAAGTGATTTTCATGCTTCCAGGGGCCCTAAACACAAGATTTATGGAATGGTTAAAAGTGCATGAAAATGGCCAATTTACTCACTCTGAGTTCTCAAAAAGGGTTTCTTCACCCCGGGAAGTGAATTAAATACTATTTGGAGGCATTTAATGTTCGAGCAAAAACGGCTGATTTTCGACAAAAGAGATAACACCCCCCCATTACGTCATGCTTCAGAAATGTGGAAAATGGTCCGTTTTCAAATGTTTTATTTTTGAACGTCAGTTCACATTTGTAGGTGGATCATCAGTGTTAGAGCAAAAATTACCATGTTTAAAGTGATTTTCATGCTTCCAGGGGCCCTAAACACAAGATTTATGGAATGGTTAAAAGTGCATGAAAATGGCCAATTTACTCACTCTGAGTTCTCAAAAAGGGTTTCTTCACCCCGGGAAGTTAATTAAATACCATTTGGAGGCATTTAATGTTCGAGCAAAAACGGCTGATTTTCGACAAAAGAGATAACACCCCCCCATTACGTCATGCTTCAGAAATGTGGAAAATGGTCCGTTTTCAAATGTTTTATTTTTGAACATCAGTTCACATTTGTAGGTGGATCATCAGTGTTAGAGCTAAAATTAGCATGTTTAATTTGATTTTCATGCTTCCAGGGGCTCGGGAAGTGAATCAAATACCATTTGGAGGCATTTAATGTTCAAGCAAAAACGGCTGATTTTCGACAAAAGAGATAACACCCCCCCATTACGTCATGCTTCAGAAATGTGGAAAATGGTCCGTTTTCAAATGTTTTATTTTTGAACGTCAGTTCACATTTGTAGGTGGATCATCAGTGTTAGAGCTAAAATTAGCATGTTTAAAGTGATTTTCATGCTTCCAGGGACCCTAAACACAAGATTTATGGAATGGTTAAAAGTGCATGAAAATGGCCAATTTACTCACTCTGAGTTCTCAAAAAGGGTTTCTTCACCCCGGGAAGTTAATTAAATACCATTTGGAGGCATTTAATGTTCGAGCAAAAACGGATTATTTTCGACAAAAGAGATAACACCCCCCCATTACGTCATGCTTCAGAAATTTGGAAAATGGTCCATTTTCAAATGTTTTATTTTTGAACGTCAGTTCACATTTGTAGGTGGATCATCAGTGTTAGAGCTAAAATTAGCATGTTTAAAGTGATTTTCATGCTTCCAGGGGCCCTAAACACAAGATTTATGGAATGGTTAAAAGTGCATGAAAATGGCCAATTTACTCACTCTGAGTTCTCAAAAAGGGTTTCTTCACCCCGGGAAGTGAATTAAATACCATTTGGAGGCATTTAATGTTCGAGCAAAAACTGCAGATTTTCGACAAAAGAGATAACACCCCCCCATTACGTCATGCTTCAGAAATGTGGAAAATGGTCCGTTTTCAAATGTTTTATTTTGAACGTCAGTTCACATTTGTAGGTGGATCATCAGTGTTAGAGCTAAAATTAGCATGTTTAAAGTGATTTTCATGCTTCCAGGGGCTCGGGAAGTGAATTAAATACCATTTGGAGGCATTTAATGTTCAAGCAAAAACGGCTGATTTTCGACAAAAGAGATAACACCCCCCCATTACGTCATGCTTCAGAAATGTGGAAAATGGTCCGTTTTCAAATGTTTTATTTTTGAACGTCAGCTCACATTTGTAGGTGGATCATCAGTGTTAGAGCTAAAATTAGCATGTTTAAAGTTATTTTCATGCTTCCACGGGCTCGGGAAGTGAATTAAATACCATTTGGAGGCATTTAATGTTCAAGCAAAAACGGCTGATTTTTGACAAAAGAGATAACACCCCCCCATTACGTCATGCTTCAGAAATGTGGAAAATGGTCCGTTTTCAAATGTTTTATTTTTGAACGTCAGTTCACATTTGTAGGTGGATCATCAGTGTTAGAGCTAAAATTAGCATGTTTAAAGTGATTTTCATGCTTCCAGGGGCCCTAAACACAAGATTTATGGAATGGTTAAAAGTGCATGAAAATGGCCAATTTACTCACTCTGAGTTCTCAAAAAGGGTTTCTTCACCCCGGGAAGTGAATTAAATACTATTTGGAGGCATTTAATGTTCGAGCAAAAACGGCTGATTTTCGACAAAAGAGATGACACCCCCCCATTACGTCATGCTTCAGAAATGTAGAAAATGGTCCGTTTTCAAATGTTTTATTTTGAACGTCAGTTCACATTTGTAGGTGGATCATCAGTGTTAGAGCTAAAATTAGCATGTTTAAAGTGATTTTCATGCTTCCAGGGGCTCGGGAAGTGAATTAAATACCATTTGGAGGCATTTAATGTTCAAGCAAAAACGGCTGATTTTCGACAAAAGAGATAACACCCCCCCATTACGTCATGCTTCAGAAATGTGGAAAATGGTCCGTTTTCAAATGTTTTATTTTTGAACGTCAGTTCACATTTGTAGGTGGATCATCAGTGTTAGAGCTAAAATTAGCATGTTTAAAGTGATTTTCATGCTTCCAGGGGCTCAGGAAGTGAATTAAATACCATTTGGAGGCATTTATTGTTCGAGCAAAAACGGCTGATTTTCGACAAAAGAGATAACACCCCCCATTACGTCATGCTTCAGAAATGTGGAAAATGGTCCGTTTTCAAATGTTTTATTTTTGAACGTCAGTTCACATTTGTAGGTGGATCATCAGTGTTAGAGCTAAAATTAGCATGTTTAAAGTGATTTTCATGCTTCCAGGGGCCCTAAACACAAGATTTATGGAATGGTTAAAAGTGCATGAAAATGGCCAATTTACTCACTCTGAGTTCTCAAAAAGGGTTTCTTCACCCCGGGAAGTGAATTAAATACTATTTGGAGGCATTTAATGTTCGAGCAAAAACGGCTGATTTTCGACAAAAGAGATAACACCCCCCCCCATTACGTCATGCTTCAGAAATATGGAAAATGGTCCGTTTTAAAATGTTTTATTTTTGAACGTCAGTTCACATCTGTAGGTGGATCATCAGTGTTAGAGCTAAAATTAGCATGTTTAAAGTGATTTTCATGCTTCCAGGGGCCCTAAACACAAGATTTATGGAATGGTTAAAAGTGCATGAAAATGGCCAATTTACTCACTCTGAGTTCTCAAAAAGGGTTTCTTCACCCCGGGAAGTGAATTAAATACTATTTGGAGGCATTTAATGTTCGAGCAAAAACGGCAGATTTTCGACAAAAGAGATAACACCCCCCCATTACGTCATGCTTCAGAAATGTGGAAAATGGTCCGTTTTCAAATGTTTTATTTTTGAACGTCAGTTCACATTTGTAGGTGGATCATCAGTGTTAGAGCTAAAATTAGCATGTTTAAAGTGATTTTCATGCTTCCAGGGGCTCGGGAAGTGAATTAAATACCATTTGGAGGCATTTAATGTTCAAGGAAAAACGGCTGATTTTCGACAAAAGAGATAACATCCCCCCATTACGTCATGCTTCAGAAATGTGGAAAATGGTCCGTTTTCACATGTTTTATTTTTGAACGTCAGTTCACATTTGTAGGTGGATCATCAGTGTTAGAGCTAAAATTAGCATGTTTAAAGTGATTTTCATGCTTCCAGGGGCCCTAAACACAAGATTTATGGAATGGTTAAAAGTGCATGAAAATGGCCAATTTACTCACTCTGAGTTCTCAAAAAGGGTTTCTTCACCCCGGGAAGTGAATTAAATACCATTTGGAGGCATTTAATGTTCAAGCAAAAACGGCTGATTTTCGACAAAAGAGATAACACCCCCCCCATTACGTCATGCTTCAGAAATGTGGAAAATGGTCCGTTTTCAAATGTTTTATTTTTGAACGTCTGTTCACATTTGTAGGTGGATCATCAGTGTTAGAGCTAAAATTAGCATGTTTAAAGTGATTTTCATGCTTCCAGGGGCTCGGGAAGTGAATTAAATATCATTTGGAGGCATTTAATGTTCAAGCAAAAACGGCTGATTTTCGACAAAAGAGATAACACCCCCCCCATTACGTCATGCTTCAGAAATGTGGAAAATGGTCAGTTTTCAAATGTTTTATTTTTGAACGTCAGTTCACATTTGTAGGTGGATCATCAGTGTTAGAGCTAAAATTAGCATGTTTAAAGTGATTTTCATGCTTCCAGGGGCCCTAAACACAAGATTTATGGAATGGTTAAAAGTGCATGAAAATGGCCAATTTACTCACTCTGAGTTCTCAAAAAGGGTTTCTTCACCCCGGGAAGTTAATTAAATACCATTTGGAGGCATTTAATGTTCGAGCAAAAACGGATTATTTTCGACAAAAGAGATAACACCCCCCCATTACGTCATGCTTCAGAAATTTGGAAAATGGTCCGTTTTCAAATGTTTTATTTTTGAACATCAGTTCACATTTGTAGGTGGATCATCAGTGTTAGAGCTAAAATTAGCATGTTTAAAGTGATTTTCATGCTTCCAGGGGCCCTAAACACAAGATTTATGGAATGGTTAAAAGTGCATGAAAATGGCCAATTTACTCACTCTGAGTTCTCATAAAGGGTTTCTTCACCCCGGGAAGTGAATTAAATACTATTTGGAGGCATTTAATGTTCGAGCAAAAACGGCTGATTTTCGACAAAAGAGATAACACCCCCCCATTACGTCATGCTTCAGAAATGTGGAAAATGGTCCGTTTTCAAATGTTTTATTTTTGAACGTCAGTTCACATTTGTAGGTGGATCATCAGTGTTAGAGCTAAAATTAGCATGTTTAAAGTGATTTTCATGCTTCCAGGGGCCCTAAACACAAGATTTATGGAATGGTTAAAAGTGCATGAAAATGGCCAATTTACTCACTCTGAGTTCTCAAAAAGGGTTTCTTCACCCCGGGAAGTTAATTAAATACCATTTGGAGGCATTTAATGTTCGAGCAAAAACGGCTGATTTTCGACAAAAGAGATAACACCCCCCCCCCATTACGTCATGCTTCAGAAATATGGAAAATGGTCCGTTTTAAAATGTTTTATTTTTGAACGTCAGTTCACATCTGTAGGTGGATCATCAGTGTTAGAGCTAAAATTAGCATGTTTAAAGTGATTTTCATGCTTCCAGGGGCCCTAAACACAAGATTTATGGAATGGTTAAAAGTGCATGAAAATGGCCAATTTACTCACTCTGAGTTCTCAAAAAGGGTTTCTTCACCCCGGGAAGTGAATTAAATACTATTTGGAGGCATTTAATGTTCGAGCAAAAACGGCTGATTTTCGACAAAAGAGATAACACCCCCCCATTACGTCATGCTTCAGAAATGTGGAAAATGGTCCGTTTTCAAATGTTTTATTTTTGAACGTCAGTTCACATTTGTAGGTGGATCATCAGTGTTAGAGCTAAAATTAGCATGTTTAAAGTGATTTTCATGCTTCCAGGGGCTCGGGAAGTGAATTAAATACCATTTGGAGGCATTTAATGTTCAAGGAAAAACGGCTGATTTTCGACAAAAGAGATAACATCCCCCCATTACGTCATGCTTCAGAAATGTGGAAAATGGTCCGTTTTCACATGTTTTATTTTTGAACGTCAGTTCACATTTGTAGGTGGATCATCAGTGTTAGAGCTAAAATTAGCATGTTTAAAGTGATTTTCATGCTTCCAGGGGCCCTAAACACAAGATTTATGGAATGGTTAAAAGTGCATGAAAATGGCCAATTTACTCACTCTGAGTTCTCAAAAAGGGTTTCTTCACCCCGGGAAGTGAATTAAATACCATTTGGAGGCATTTAATGTTCAAGCAAAAACGGCTGATTTTCGACAAAAGAGATAACACCCCCCCATTACGTCATGCTTCAGAAATGTGGAAAATGGTCCGTTTTCAAATGTTTTATTTTTGAACGTCTGTTCACATTTGTAGGTGGATCATCAGTGTTAGAGCTAAAATTAGCATGTTTAAAGTGATTTTCATGCTTCCAGGGGCTCGGGAAGTGAATTAAATATCATTTGGAGGCATTTAATGTTCAAGCAAAAACGGCTGATTTTCGACAAAAGAGATAACACCCCCCCCATTACGTCATGCTTCAGAAATGTGGAAAATGGTCAGTTTTCAAATGTTTTATTTTTGAACGTCAGTTCACATTTGTAGGTGGATCATCAGTGTTAGAGCTAAAATTAGCATGTTTAAAGTGATTTTCATGCTTCCAGGGGCCCTAAACACAAGATTTATGGAATGGTTAAAAGTGCATGAAAATGGCCAATTTACTCACTCTGAGTTCTCAAAAAGGGTTTCTTCACCCCGGGAAGTTAATTAAATACCATTTGGAGGCATTTAATGTTCGAGCAAAAACGGATTATTTTCGACAAAAGAGATAACACCCCCCCATTACGTCATGCTTCAGAAATTTGGAAAATGGTCCGTTTTCAAATGTTTTATTTTTGAACATCAGTTCACATTTGTAGGTGGATCATCAGTGTTAGAGCTAAAATTAGCATGTTTAAAGTGATTTTCATGCTTCCAGGGGCCCTAAACACAAGATTTATGGAATGGTTAAAAGTGCATGAAAATGGCCAATTTACTCACTCTGAGTTCTCATAAAGGGTTTCTTCACCCCGGGAAGTGAATTAAATACTATTTGGAGGCATTTAATGTTTGAGCAAAAACGGCTGATTTTCGACAAAAGAGATAACACCCCCCCATTACGTCATGCTTCAGAAATGTGGAAAATGGTCCGTTTTCAAATGTTTTATTTTTGAACGTCAGTTCACATTTGTAGGTGGATCATCAGTGTTAGAGCTAAAATTAGCATGTTTAAAGTGATTTTCATGCTTCCAGGGGCCCTAAACACAAGATTTATGGAATGGTTAAAAGTGCATGAAAATGGCCAATTTACTCACTCTGAGTTCTCAAAAAGGGTTTCTTCACCCCGGGAAGTTAATTAAATACCATTTGGAGGCATTTAATGTTCGAGCAAAAACGGCTGATTTTCGACAAAAGAGATAACACCCCCCATTACGTCATGCTTCAGAAATGTGGAAAATGGTCCGTTTTCAAATGTTTTATTTTTGAACGTCAGTTCACATTTGTAGGTGGATCATCAGTGTTAGAGCTAAAATTAGCATGTTTAAAGTGATTTTCATGCTTCCAGGGGCCCTAAACACAAGATTTATGGAATGGTTAAAAGTGCATGAAAATGGCCAATTTACTCACTCTGAGTTCTCAAAAAGGGTTTCTTCACCCCGGGAAGTGAATTAAATACCATTTGGAGGCATTTAATGTTCGAGCAAAAACGGCTGATTTTCGACAAAAGAGATAACACCCCCCCCATTATGTCATGCTTCAGAAATGTGGAAAATGGTCCGTTTTCAAATGTTTTATTTTTGAACGTCAGTTCACATTTGTAGGTGGATCATCAGTGTTAGAGCTAAAATTAGCATGTTTAAAGTGATTTTCATGCTTCCAGGGGCTCGGGAAGTGAATTAAATACCATTTGGAGGCATTTAATGTTCAAGCAAAAACGGCTGATTTTCGACAAAAGAGATAACACCCCCCTATTACGTCATGCTTCAGAAATGTGGAAAATGGTCCGTTTTCAAATGTTTTATTTTTGAACGTCAGTTCACATTTGTAGGTGGATCATCAGTGTTAGAGCTAAAATTAGCATGTTTAAAGTGATTTTCATGCTTCCAGGGGCCCTAAACACAAGATTTATGGAAAGGTTAAAAGTGCATGAAAATGGCCAATTTACTCACTCTGAGTTCTCAAAAAGGGTTTCTTCACCCCGGGAAGTGAATTAAATACTATTTGGAGGCATTTAATGTTCAAGCAAAAACAGCTGATTTTCGACAAAAGAGATAACACCCCCCCATTACGTCCTGCTTCAGAAATGTGGAAAATGGTCCGTTTTCAAATGTTTTATTTTTGAACGTCAGTTCACATTTGTAGGTGGATCATCAGTGTTAGAGCTAAAATTAGCATGTTTAAAGTGATTTTCATGCTTCCAGGGGCCCTAAACACAAGATTTATGGAATGGTTAAAAGTGCATGAAAATGGCCAATTTACTCACTCTGAGTTCTCAAAAAGGGTTTCTTCACCCCGGGAAGTGAATTAAATACTATTTGGAGGCATTTAATGTTCGAGCAAAAACGGCTGATTTTCGACAAAAGAGATGACACCCCCCCATTACGTCATGCTTCAGAAATGTAGAAAATGGTCCGTTTTCAAATGTTTTATTTTGAACGTCAGTTCACATTTGCAGGTGGATCATCAGTGTTAGAGCTAAAATTAGCATGTTTAAAGTGATTTTCATGCTTCCAGGGGCTCGGGAAGTGAATTAAATACCATTCGGAGGCATTTAATGTTCAAGCAAAAACGGCTGATTTTCGACAAAAGAGATAACACCCCCCCATTACGTCATCTTCAGAAATGTGTAAAATGGTCCGTTTTCAAATGTTTTATTTTTGAACGTCAGTTCACATTTGTAGGTGGATCATCAGTGTTAGAGCTAAAATTAGCATGTTTAAAGTGATTTTCATGCTTCCAGGGGCTCGGGAAGTGAATTAAATACCATTTGGAGGCATTTATTGTTCGAGCAAAAACGGCTGATTTTCGACAAAAGAGATAACACCCCCCCATTACGTCATGCTTCAGAAATGTGGAAAATGGTCCGTTTTCAAATGTTTTATTTTTGAACGTCAGTTCACATTTGTAGGTGGATCATCAGTGTTAGAGCTAAAATTAGCATGTTTAAAGTGATTTTCATGCTTCCAGGGGCTCGGGAAGTGAATTAAATACCATTTGGAGGCATTTAATGTTCAAGCAAAAACGGCTGATTTTTGACAAAAGAGATAACACCCCCCATTACGTCATGCTTCAGAAATGTGGAAAATGGTCCGTTTTCAAATGTTTTATTTTTGAACGTCAGTTCACATTTGTAGGTGGATCATCAGTGTTAGAGCTAAAATTAGCATGTTTAAAGTGATTTTCATGCTTCCAGGGGCCCTAAACACAAGATTTATGGAATGGTTAAAAGTGCATGAAAATGGCCAATTTACTCACTCTGAGTTCTCAAAAAGGGTTTCTTCACCCCGGGAAGTGAATTAAATACTATTTGGAGGCATTTAATGTTCGAGCAAAAACGGCTGATTTTCGACAAAAGAGATAACACCCCCCCCATTACGTCATGCTTCAGAAATATGGAAAATGGTCCGTTTTAAAATGTTTTATTTTTGAACGTCAGTTCACATCTGTAGGTGGATCATCAGTGTTAGAGCTAAAATTAGCATGTTTAAAGTGATTTTCATGCTTCCAGGGGCCCTAAACACAAGATTTATGGAATGGTTAAAAGTGCATGAAAATGGCCAATTTACTCACTCTGAGTTCTCAAAAAGGGTTTCTTCACCCCGGGAAGTGAATTAAATACTATTTGGAGGCATTTAATGTTCGAGCAAAAACGGCTGATTTTCGACAAAAGAGATAACACCCCCCCCATTACGTCATGCTTCAGAAATGTGGAAAATGGTCCGTTTTCAAATGTTTTATTTTTGAACGTCAGTTCACATTTGTAGGTGGATCATCAGTGTTAGAGCTAAAATTAGCATGTTTAAAGTGATTTTCATGCTTCCAGGGGCTCGGGAAGTGAATTAAATACCAATTGGAGGCATTTAATGTTCAAGGAAAAACGGCTGATTTTCGACAAAAGAGATAACATCCCCCCATTACGTCATGCTTCAGAAATGTGGAAAATGGTCCGTTTTCACATGTTTTATTTTTGAACGTCAGTTCACATTTGTAGGTGGATCATCAGTGTTAGAGCTAAAATTAGCATGTTTAAAGTGATTTTCATGCTTCCAGGGGCTCGGGAAGTGAATTAAATACCATTTGGAGGCATTTAATGTTCAAGCAAAAACGGCTGATTTTCGACAAAAGAGATAACACCCCCCATTACGTCATGCTTCAGAAATGTGGAAAATGGTCCGTTTTCAAATGTTTTATTTTTGAACGTCAGATCACATTTGTAGGTGGATCATCAGTGTTAGAGCTAAAATTAGCGTGTTTAAAGTGATTTTCATGCTTCCAGGGGCCCTAAACACAAGATTTATGGAATGGTTAAAAATGCATGAAAATGGCCAATTTACTCACTCTGAGTTCTCAAAAAGGGTTTCTTCACCCCGGGAAGTGACTTAAATACCATTTGGAGGCATTTAATGTTCGAGCAAAAACGGCTGATTTTCGACAAAAGAGATAACACCCTTCCATTATGTCATGCTTCAGAAATGTGGAAAATGGTCCGTTTTCAAATGTTTTATTTTTGAACGTCAGTTCACATTTGTAGGTGGATCATCAGTGTTAGAGCTAAAATTAGCATGTTTAAAGTGATTTTCATGCTTCCAGGGGCCCTAAACACAAGATTTATGGAATGGTTAAAAGTGCATGAAAATGGCCAATTTACTCACTCTGAGTTCTCAAAAAGGGTTTCTTCACCCCGGGAAGTGAATTAAATACCATTTGGAGGCATTTAATGTTCAAGCAAAAACGGCTGATTTTCGACAAAAGAGATAACACCCCCCCCATTACGTCATGCTTCAGAAATGTGGAAAATGGTCCGTTTTCAAATGTTTTATTTTTGAACGTCTGTTCACATTTGTAGGTGGATCATCAGTGTTAGAGCTAAAATTAGCATGTTTAAAGTGATTTTCATGCTTCCAGGGGCTCGGGAAGTGAATTAAATATCATTTGGAGGCATTTAATGTTCAAGCAAAAACGGCTGATTTTCGACAAAAGAGATAACACCCCCCCCATTACGTCATGCTTCAGAAATGTGGAAAATGGTCAGTTTTCAAATGTTTTATTTTTGAACGTCAGTTCACATTTGTAGGTGGATCATCAGTGTTAGAGCTAAAATTAGCATGTTTAAAGTGATTTTCATGCTTCCAGGGGCCCTAAACACAAGATTTATGGAATGGTTAAAAGTGCATGAAAATGGCCAATTTACTCACTCTGAGTTCTCAAAAAGGGTTTCTTCACCCCGGGAAGTTAATTAAATACCATTTGGAGGCATTTAATGTTCGAGCAAAAACGGATTATTTTCGACAAAAGAGATAACACCCCCCCATTACGTCATGCTTCAGAAATTTGGAAAATGGTCCGTTTTCAAATGTTTTATTTTTGAACATCAGTTCACATTTGTAGGTGGATCATCAGTGTTAGAGCTAAAATTAGCATGTTTAAAGTGATTTTCATGCTTCCAGGGACCCTAAACACAAGATTTATGGAATGGTTAAAAGTGCATGAAAATGGCCAATTTACTCACTCTGAGTTCTCAAAAAGGGTTTCTTCACCCCGGGAAGTTAATTAAATACCATTTGGAGGCATTTAATGTTCGAGCAAAAACGGATTATTTTCGACAAAAGAGATAACACCCCCCCATTACGTCATGCTTCAGAAATTTGGAAAATGGTCCATTTTCAAATGTTTTATTTTTGAACGTCAGTTCACATTTGTAGGTGGATCATCAGTGTTAGAGCTAAAATTAGCATGTTTAAAGTGATTTTCATGCTTCCAGGGGCCCTAAACACAAGATTTATGGAATGGTTAAAAGTGCATGAAAATGGCCAATTTACTCACTCTGAGTTCTCAAAAAGGGTTTCTTCACCCCGGGAAGTGAATTAAATACCATTTGGAGGCATTTAATGTTCGAGCAAAAACTGCAGATTTTCAACAAAAGAGATAACACCCCCCCATTACGTCATGCTTCAGAAATGTGGAAAATGGTCCGTTTTCAAATGTTTTATTTTGAACGTCAGTTCACATTTGTAGGTGGATCATCAGTGTTAGAGCTAAAATTAGCATGTTTAAAGTGATTTTCATGCTTCCAGGGGCTCGGGAAGTGAATTAAATACCATTTGGAGGCATTTAATGTTCAAGCAAAAACGGCTGATTTTCGACAAAAGAGATAACACCCCCCCATTACGTCATGCTTCAGAAATGTGGAAAATGGTCCGTTTTCAAATGTTTTATTTTTGAACGTCAGCTCACATTTGTAGGTGGATCATCAGTGTTAGAGCTAAAATTAGCATGTTTAAAGTTATTTTCATGCTTCCACGGGCTCGGGAAGTGAATTAAATACCATTTGGAGGCATTTAATGTTCAAGCAAAAACGGCTGATTTTTGACAAAAGAGATAACACCCCCCCATTACGTCATGCTTCAGAAATGTGGAAAATGGTCCGTTTTCAAATGTTTTATTTTTGAACGTCAGTTCACATTTGTAGGTGGATCATCAGTGTTAGAGCTAAAATTAGCATGTTTAAAGTGATTTTCATGCTTCCAGGGGCCCTAAACACAAGATTTATGGAATGGTTAAAAGTGCATGAAAATGGCCAATTTACTCACTCTGAGTTCTCAAAAAGGGTTTCTTCACCCCGGGAAGTGAATTAAATACTATTTGGAGGCATTTAATGTTCGAGCAAAAACGGCTGATTTTCGACAAAAGAGATGACACCCCCCCATTACGTCATGCTTCAGAAATGTAGAAAATGGTCCGTTTTCAAATGTTTTATTTTGAACGTCAGTTCACATTTGTAGGTGGATCATCAGTGTTAGAGCTAAAATTAGCATGTTTAAAGTGATTTTCATGCTTCCAGGGGCTCGGGAAGTGAATTAAATACCATTTGGAGGCATTTAATGTTCAAGCAAAAACGGCTGATTTTCGACAAAAGAGATAACACCCCCCCATTACGTCATGCTTCAGAAATGTGGAAAATGGTCCGTTTTCAAATGTTTTATTTTTGAACGTCAGTTCACATTTGTAGGTGGATCATCAGTGTTAGAGCTAAAATTAGCATGTTTAAAGTGATTTTCATGCTTCCAGGGGCTCAGGAAGTGAATTAAATACCATTTAGAGGCATTTATTGTTCGAGCAAAAACGGCTGATTTTCGACAAAAGAGATAACACCCCCCCATTACGTCATGCTTCAGAAATGTGGAAAATGGTCCGTTTTCAAATGTTTTATTTTTGAACGTCAGTTCACATTTGTAGGTGGATCATCAGTGTTAGAGCTAAAATTAGCATGTTTAAAGTGATTTTCATGCTTCCAGGGGCCCTAAACACAAGATTTATGGAATGGTTAAAAGTGCATGAAAATGGCCAATTTACTCACTCTGAGTTCTCAAAAAGGGTTTCTTCACCCCGGGAAGTGAATTAAATACTATTTGGAGGCATTTAATGTTCGAGCAAAAACGGCTGATTTTCGACAAAAGAGATAACACCCCCCCCCATTACGTCATGCTTCAGAAATATGGAAAATGGTCCGTTTTAAAATGTTTTATTTTTGAACGTCAGTTCACATCTGTAGGTGGATCATCAGTGTTAGAGCTAAAATTAGCATGTTTAAAGTGATTTTCATGCTTCCAGGGGCCCTAAACACAAGATTTATGGAATGGTTAAAAGTGCATGAAAATGGCCAATTTACTCACTCTGAGTTCTCAAAAAGGGTTTCTTCACCCCGGGAAGTGAATTAAATACTATTTGGAGGCATTTAATGTTCGAGCAAAAACGGCTGATTTTCGACAAAAGAGATAACACCCCCCCATTACGTCATGCTTCAGAAATGTGGAAAATGGTCCGTTTTCAAATGTTTTATTTTTGAACGTCAGTTCACATTTGTAGGTGGATCATCAGTGTTAGAGCTAAAATTAGCATGTTTAAAGTGATTTTCATGCTTCCAGGGGCTCGGGAAGTGAATTAAATACCATTTGGAGGCATTTAATGTTCAAGGAAAAACGGCTGATTTTCGACAAAAGAGATAACATCCCCCCATTACGTCATGCTTCAGAAATGTGGAAAATGGTCCGTTTTCACATGTTTTATTTTTGAACGTCAGTTCACATTTGTAGGTGGATCATCAGTGTTAGAGCTAAAATTAGCATGTTTAAAGTGATTTTCATGCTTCCAGGGGCCCTAAACACAAGATTTATGGAATGGTTAAAAGTGCATGAAAATGGCCAATTTACTCACTCTGAGTTCTCAAAAAGGGTTTCTTCACCCCGGGAAGTGAATTAAATACCATTTGGAGGCATTTAATGTTCAAGCAAAAACGGCTGATTTTCGACAAAAGAGATAACACCCCCCCCATTACGTCATGCTTCAGAAATGTGGAAAATGGTCCGTTTTCAAATGTTTTATTTTTGAACGTCTGTTCACATTTGTAGGTGGATCATCAGTGTTAGAGCTAAAATTAGCATGTTTAAAGTGATTTTCATGCTTCCAGGGGCTCGGGAAGTGAATTAAATATCATTTGGAGGCATTTAATGTTCAAGCAAAAACGGCTGATTTTCGACAAAAGAGATAACACCCCCCCCATTACGTCATGCTTCAGAAATGTGGAAAATGGTCAGTTTTCAAATGTTTTATTTTTGAACGTCAGTTCACATTTGTAGGTGGATCATCAGTGTTAGAGCTAAAATTAGCATGTTTAAAGTGATTTTCATGCTTCCAGGGGCCCTAAACACAAGATTTATGGAATGGTTAAAAGTGCATGAAAATGGCCAATTTACTCACTCTGAGTTCTCAAAAAGGGTTTCTTCACCCCGGGAAGTTAATTAAATACCATTTGGAGGCATTTAATGTTCGAGCAAAAACGGATTATTTTCGACAAAAGAGATAACACCCCCCCATTACGTCATGCTTCAGAAATTTGGAAAATGGTCCGTTTTCAAATGTTTTATTTTTGAACATCAGTTCACATTTGTAGGTGGATCATCAGTGTTAGAGCTAAAATTAGCATGTTTAAAGTGATTTTCATGCTTCCAGGGGCCCTAAACACAAGATTTATGGAATGGTTAAAAGTGCATGAAAATGGCCAATTTACTCACTCTGAGTTCTCATAAAGGGTTTCTTCACCCCGGGAAGTGAATTAAATACTATTTGGAGGCATTTAATGTTCGAGCAAAAACGGCTGATTTTCGACAAAAGAGATAACACCCCCCCATTACGTCATGCTTCAGAAATGTGGAAAATGGTCCGTTTTCAAATGTTTTATTTTTGAACGTCAGTTCACATTTGTAGGTGGATCATCAGTGTTAGAGCTAAAATTAGCATGTTTAAAGTGATTTTCATGCTTCCAGGGGCCCTAAACACAAGATTTATGGAATGGTTAAAAGTGCATGAAAATGGCCAATTTACTCACTCTGAGTTCTCAAAAAGGGTTTCTTCACCCCGGGAAGTTAATTAAATACCATTTGGAGGCATTTAATGTTCGAGCAAAAACGGCTGATTTTCGACAAAAGAGATAACACCCCCCCCCATTACGTCATGCTTCAGAAATATGGAAAATGGTCCGTTTTAAAATGTTTTATTTTTGAACGTCAGTTCACATCTGTAGGTGGATCATCAGTGTTAGAGCTAAAATTAGCATGTTTAAAGTGATTTTCATGCTTCCAGGGGCCCTAAACACAAGATTTATGGAATGGTTAAAAGTGCATGAAAATGGCCAATTTACTCACTCTGAGTTCTCAAAAAGGGTTTCTTCACCCCGGGAAGTGAATTAAATACTATTTGGAGGCATTTAATGTTCGAGCAAAAACGGCTGATTTTCGACAAAAGAGATAACACCCCCCCATTACGTCATGCTTCAGAAATGTGGAAAATGGTCCGTTTTCAAATGTTTTATTTTTGAACGTCAGTTCACATTTGTAGGTGGATCATCAGTGTTAGAGCTAAAATTAGCATGTTTAAAGTGATTTTCATGCTTCCAGGGGCTCGGGAAGTGAATTAAATACCATTTGGAGGCATTTAATGTTCAAGGAAAAACGGCTGATTTTCGACAAAAGAGATAACATCCCCCATTACGTCATGCTTCAGAAATGTGGAAAATGGTCCGTTTTCACATGTTTTATTTTTGAACGTCAGTTCACATTTGTAGGTGGATCATCAGTGTTAGAGCTAAAATTAGCATGTTTAAAGTGATTTTCATGCTTCCAGGGGCCCTAAACACAAGATTTATGGAATGGTTAAAAGTGCATGAAAATGGCCAATTTACTCACTCTGAGTTCTCAAAAAGGGTTTCTTCACCCCGGGAAGTGAATTAAATACCATTTGGAGGCATTTAATGTTCAAGCAAAAACGGCTGATTTTCGACAAAAGAGATAACACCCCCCCCCATTACGTCATGCTTCAGAAATGTGGAAAATGGTCCGTTTTCAAATGTTTTATTTTTGAACGTCTGTTCACATTTGTAGGTGGATCATCAGTGTTAGAGCTAAAATTAGCATGTTTAAAGTGATTTTCATGCTTCCAGGGGCTCGGGAAGTGAATTAAATATCATTTGGAGGCATTTAATGTTCAAGCAAAAACGGCTGATTTTCGACAAAAGAGATAACACCCCCCCCATTACGTCATGCTTCAGAAATGTGGAAAATGGTCAGTTTTCAAATGTTTTATTTTTGAACGTCAGTTCACATTTGTAGGTGGATCATCAGTGTTAGAGCTAAAATTAGCATGTTTAAAGTGATTTTCATGCTTCCAGGGGCCCTAAACACAAGATTTATGGAATGGTTAAAAGTGCATGAAAATGGCCAATTTACTCACTCTGAGTTCTCAAAAAGGGTTTCTTCACCCCGGGAAGTTAATTAAATACCATTTGGAGGCATTTAATGTTCGAGCAAAAACTGATTATTTTCGACAAAAGAGATAACACCCCCCCATTACGTCATGCTTCAGAAATTTGGAAAATGGTCCGTTTTCAAATGTTTTATTTTTGAACATCAGTTCACATTTGTAGGTGGATCATCAGTGTTAGAGCTAAAATTAGCATGTTTAAAGTGATTTTCATGCTTCCAGGGGCCCTAAACACAAGATTTATGGAATGGTTAAAAGTGCATGAAAATGGCCAATTTACTCACTCTGAGTTCTCATAAAGGGTTTCTTCACCCCGGGAAGTGAATTAAATACTATTTGGAGGCATTTAATGTTCGAGCAAAAACGGCTGATTTTCGACAAAAGAGATAACACCCCCCCATTACGTCATGCTTCAGAAATGTGGAAAATGGTCCGTTTTCAAATGTTTTATTTTTGAACGTCAGTTCACATTTGTAGGTGGATCATCAGTGTTAGAGCTAAAATTAGCATGTTTAAAGTGATTTTCATGCTTCCAGGGGCCCTAAACACAAGATTTATGGAATGGTTAAAAGTGCATGAAAATGGCCAATTTACTCACTCTGAGTTCTCAAAAAGGGTTTCTTCACCCCGGGAAGTTAATTAAATACCATTTGGAGGCATTTAATGTTCGAGCAAAAACGGCTGATTTTCGACAAAAGAGATAACACCCCCCATTACGTCATGCTTCAGAAATGTGGAAAATGGTCCGTTTTCAAATGTTTTATTTTTGAACGTCAGTTCACATTTGTAGGTGGATCATCAGTGTTAGAGCTAAAATTAGCATGTTTAAAGTGATTTTCATGCTTCCAGGGGCCCTAAACACAAGATTTATGGAATGGTTAAAAGTGCATGAAAATGGCCAATTTACTCACTCTGAGTTCTCAAAAAGGGTTTCTTCACCCCGGGAAGTGAATTAAATACCATTTGGAGGCATTTAATGTTCGAGCAAAAACGGCTGATTTTCGACAAAAGAGATAACACCCCCCCCATTATGTCATGCTTCAGAAATGTGGAAAATGGTCCGTTTTCAAATGTTTTATTTTTGAACGTCAGTTCACATTTGTAGGTGGATCATCAGTGTTAGAGCTAAAATTAGCATGTTTAAAGTGATTTTCATGCTTCCAGGGGCTCGGGAAGTGAATTAAATACCATTTGGAGGCATTTAATGTTCAAGCAAAAACGGCTGATTTTCGACAAAAGAGATAACACCCCCCTATTACGTCATGCTTCAGAAATGTGGAAAATGGTCCGTTTTCAAATGTTTTATTTTTGAACGTCAGTTCACATTTGTAGGTGGATCATCAGTGTTAGAGCTAAAATTAGCATGTTTAAAGTGATTTTCATGCTTCCAGGGGCCCTAAACACAAGATTTATGGAAAGGTTAAAAGTGCATGAAAATGGCCAATTTACTCACTCTGAGTTCTCAAAAAGGGTTTCTTCACCCCGGGAAGTGAATTAAATACTATTTGGAGGCATTTAATGTTCAAGCAAAAACAGCTGATTTTCGACAAAAGAGATAACACCCCCCCATTACGTCCTGCTTCAGAAATGTGGAAAATGGTCCGTTTTCAAATGTTTTATTTTTGAACGTCAGTTCACATTTGTAGGTGGATCATCAGTGTTAGAGCTAAAATTAGCATGTTTAAAGTGATTTTCATGCTTCCAGGGGCCCTAAACACAAGATTTATGGAATGGTTAAAAGTGCATGAAAATGGCCAATTTACTCACTCTGAGTTCTCAAAAAGGGTTTCTTCACCCCGGGAAGTGAATTAAATACTATTTGGAGGCATTTAATGTTCGAGCAAAAACGGCTGATTTTCGACAAAAGAGATGACACCCCCCCATTACGTCATGCTTCAGAAATGTAGAAAATGGTCCGTTTTCAAATGTTTTATTTTGAACGTCAGTTCACATTTGCAGGTGGATCATCAGTGTTAGAGCTAAAATTAGCATGTTTAAAGTGATTTTCATGCTTCCAGGGGCTCGGGAAGTGAATTAAATACCATTCGGAGGCATTTAATGTTCAAGCAAAAACGGCTGATTTTCGACAAAAGAGATAACACCCCCCCATTACGTCATCTTCAGAAATGTGTAAAATGGTCCGTTTTCAAATGTTTTATTTTTGAACGTCAGTTCACATTTGTAGGTGGATCATCAGTGTTAGAGCTAAAATTAGCATGTTTAAAGTGATTTTCATGCTTCCAGGGGCTCGGGAAGTGAATTAAATACCATTTGGAGGCATTTATTGTTCGAGCAAAAACGGCTGATTTTCGACAAAAGAGATAACACCCCCCCATTACGTCATGCTTCAGAAATGTGGAAAATGGTCCGTTTTCAAATGTTTTATTTTTGAACGTCAGTTCACATTTGTAGGTGGATCATCAGTGTTAGAGCTAAAATTAGCATGTTTAAAGTGATTTTCATGCTTCCAGGGGCTCGGGAAGTGAATTAAATACCATTTGGAGGGATTTAATGTTCAAGCAAAAACGGCTGATTTTTGACAAAAGAGATAACACCCCCCATTACGTCATGCTTCAGAAATGTGGAAAATGGTCCGTTTTCAAATGTTTTATTTTTGAACGTCAGTTCACATTTGTAGGTGGATCATCAGTGTTAGAGCTAAAATTAGCATGTTTAAAGTGATTTTCATGCTTTCAGGGGCCCTAAACACAAGATTTATGGAATGGTTAAAAGTGCATGAAAATGGCCAATTTACTCACTCTGAGTTCTCAAAAAGGGTTTCTTCACCCCGGGAAGTGAATTAAATACTATTTGGAGGCATTTAATGTTCGAGCAAAAACGGCTGATTTTCGACAAAAGAGATAACACCCCCCCCATTACGTCATGCTTCAGAAATATGGAAAATGGTCCGTTTTAAAATGTTTTATTTTTGAACGTCAGTTCACATCTGTAGGTGGATCATCAGTGTTAGAGCTAAAATTAGCATGTTTAAAGTGATTTTCATGCTTCCAGGGGCCCTAAACACAAGATTTATGGAATGGTTAAAAGTGCATGAAAATGGCCAATTTACTCACTCTGAGTTCTCAAAAAGGGTTTCTTCACCCCGGGAAGTGAATTAAATACTATTTGGAGGCATTTAATGTTCGAGCAAAAACGGCTGATTTTCGACAAAAGAGATAACACCCCCCCATTACGTCATGCTTCAGAAATGTGGAAAATGGTCCGTTTTCAAATGTTTTATTTTTGAACGTCAGTTCACATTTGTAGGTGGATCATCAGTGTTAGAGCTAAAATTAGCATGTTTAAAGTGATTTTCATGCTTCCAGGGGCTCGGGAAGTGAATTAAATACCAATTGGAGGCATTTAATGTTCAAGGAAAAACGGCTGATTTTCGACAAAAGAGATAACATCCCCCCATTACGTCATGCTTCAGAAATGTGGAAAATGGTCCGTTTTCACATGTTTTATTTTTGAACGTCAGTTCACATTTGTAGGTGGATCATCAGTGTTAGAGCTAAAATTAGCATGTTTAAAGTGATTTTCATGCTTCCAGGGGCTCGGGAAGTGAATTAAATACCATTTGGAGGCATTTAATGTTCAAGCAAAAACGGCTGATTTTCGACAAAAGAGATAACACCCCCCATTACGTCATGCTTCAGAAATGTGGAAAATGGTCCGTTTTCAAATGTTTTATTTTTGAACGTCAGATCACATTTGTAGGTGGATCATCAGTGTTAGAGCTAAAATTAGCGTGTTTAAAGTGATTTTCATGCTTCCAGGGGCCCTAAACACAAGATTTATGGAATGGTTAAAAATGCATGAAAATGGCCAATTTACTCACTCTGAGTTCTCAAAAAGGGTTTCTTCACCCCGGGAAGTGACTTAAATACCATTTGGAGGCATTTAATGTTCGAGCAAAAACGGCTGATTTTCGACAAAAGAGATAACACCCTTCCATTATGTCATGCTTCAGAAATGTGGAAAATGGTCCGTTTTCAAATGTTTTATTTTTGAACGTCAGTTCACATTTGTAGGTGGATCATCAGTGTTAGAGCTAAAATTAGCATGTTTAAAGTGATTTTCATGCTTCCAGGGGCCCTAAACACAAGATTTATGGAATGGTTAAAAGTGCATGAAAATGGCCAATTTACTCACTCTGAGTTCTCAAAAAGGGTTTCTTCACCCCGGGAAGTTAATTAAATACCATTTGGAGGCATTTAATGTTCAAGCAAAAACGGCTGATTTTCGACAAAAGAGATAACACCCCCCCATTACGTCATGCTTCAGAAATGTGGAAAATGGTCCGTTTTCAAATGTTTTATTTTTGAACGTCTGTTCACATTTGTAGGTGGATCATCAGTGTTAGAGCTAAAATTAGCATGTTTAAAGTGATTTTCATGCTTCCAGGGGCTCGGGAAGTGAATTAAATATCATTTGGAGGCATTTAATGTTCAAGCAAAAACGGCTGATTTTCGACAAAAGAGATAACACCCCCCCCATTACGTCATGCTTCAGAAATGTGGAAAATGGTCAGTTTTCAAATGTTTTATTTTTGAACGTCAGTTCACATTTGTAGGTGGATCATCAGTGTTAGAGCTAAAATTAGCATGTTTAAAGTGATTTTCATGCTTCCAGGGGCCCTAAACACAAGATTTATGGAATGGTTAAAAGTGCATGAAAATGGCCAATTTACTCACTCTGAGTTCTCAAAAAGGGTTTCTTCACCCCAGGAAGTTAATTAAATACCATTTGGAGGCATTTAATGTTCGAGCAAAAACGGATTATTTTCGACAAAAGAGATAACACCCCCCCATTACGTCATGCTTCAGAAATTTGGAAAATGGTCCGTTTTCAAATGTTTTATTTTGAACGTCAGTTCACATTTGCAGGTGGATCATCAGTGTTAGAGCTAAAATTAGCATGTTTAAAGTGATTTTCATGCTTCCAGGGGCTCGGGAAGTGAATTAAATACCATTCGGAGGCATTTAATGTTCAAGCAAAAACGGCTGATTTTCGACAAAAGAGATAACACCCCCCCATTACGTCATCTTCAGAAATGTGTAAAATGGTCCGTTTTCAAATGTTTTATTTTTGAACGTCAGTTCACATTTGTAGGTGGATCATCAGTGTTAGAGCTAAAATTAGCATGTTTAAAGTGATTTTCATGCTTCCAGGGGCTCGGGAAGTGAATTAAATACCATTTGGAGGCATTTATTGTTCGAGCAAAAACGGCTGATTTTCGACAAAAGAGATAACACCCCCCCATTACGTCATGCTTCAGAAATGTGGAAAATGGTCCGTTTTCAAATGTTTTATTTTTGAACGTCAGTTCACATTTGTAGGTGGATCATCAGTGTTAGAGCTAAAATTAGCATGTTTAAAGTGATTTTCATGCTTCCAGGGGCTCGGGAAGTGAATTAAATACCATTTGGAGGCATTTAATGTTCAAGCAAAAACGGCTGATTTTTGACAAAAGAGATAACACCCCCCATTACGTCATGCTTCAGAAATGTGGAAAATGGTCCGTTTTCAAATGTTTTATTTTTGAACGTCAGTTCACATTTGTAGGTGGATCATCAGTGTTAGAGCTAAAATTAGCATGTTTAAAGTGATTTTCATGCTTCCAGGGGCCCTAAACACAAGATTTATGGAATGGTTAAAAGTGCATGAAAATGGCCAATTTACTCACTCTGAGTTCTCAAAAAGGGTTTCTTCACCCCGGGAAGTGAATTAAATACTATTTGGAGGCATTTAATGTTCGAGCAAAAACGGCTGATTTTCGACAAAAGAGATAACACCCCCCCCATTACGTCATGCTCCAGAAATATGGAAAATGGTCCGTTTTAAAATGTTTTATTTTTGAACGTCAGTTCACATCTGTAGGTGGATCATCAGTGTTAGAGCTAAAATTAGCATGTTTAAAGTGATTTTCATGCTTCCAGGGGCCCTAAACACAAGATTTATGGAATGGTTAAAAGTGCATGAAAATGGCCAATTTACTCACTCTGAGTTCTCAAAAAGGGTTTCTTCACCCCGGGAAGTGAATTAAATACTATTTGGAGGCATTTAATGTTCGAGCAAAAACGGCTGATTTTCGACAAAAGAGATAACACCCCCCCCATTACGTCATGCTTCAGAAATGTGGAAAATGGTCCGTTTTCAAATGTTTTATTTTTGAACGTCAGTTCACATTTGTAGGTGGATCATCAGTGTTAGAGCTAAAATTAGCATGTTTAAAGTGATTTTCATGCTTCCAGGGGCTCGGGAAGTGAATTAAATACCAATTGGAGGCATTTAATGTTCAAGGAAAAACGGCTGATTTTCGACAAAAGAGATAACATCCCCCCATTACGTCATGCTTCAGAAATGTGGAAAATGGTCCGTTTTCACATGTTTTATTTTTGAACGTCAGTTCACATTTGTAGGTGGATCATCAGTGTTAGAGCTAAAATTAGCATGTTTAAAGTGATTTTCATGCTTCCAGGGGCTCGGGAAGTGAATTAAATACCATTTGGAGGCATTTAATGTTCAAGCAAAAACGGCTGATTTTCGACAAAAGAGATAACACCCCCCATTACGTCATGCTTCAGAAATGTGGAAAATGGTCCGTTTTCAAATGTTTTATTTTTGAACGTCAGATCACATTTGTAGGTGGATCATCAGTGTTAGAGCTAAAATTAGCGTGTTTAAAGTGATTTTCATGCTTCCAGGGGCCCTAAACACAAGATTTATGGAATGGTTAAAAATGCATGAAAATGGCCAATTTACTCACTCTGAGTTCTCAAAAAGGGTTTCTTCACCCCGGGAAGTGACTTAAATACCATTTGGAGGCATTTAATGTTCGAGCAAAAACGGCTGATTTTCGACAAAAGAGATAACACCCTTCCATTATGTCATGCTTCAGAAATGTGGAAAATGGTCCGTTTTCAAATGTTTTATTTTTGAACGTCAGTTCACATTTGTAGGTGGATCATCAGTGTTAGAGCTAAAATTAGCATGTTTAAAGTGATTTTCATGCTTCCAGGGGCCCTAAACACAAGATTTATGGAATGGTTAAAAGTGCATGAAAATGGCCAATTTACTCACTCTGAGTTCTCAAAAAGGGTTTCTTCACCCCGGGAAGTGAATTAAATACCATTTGGAGGCATTTAATGTTCAAGCAAAAACGGCTGATTTTCGACAAAAGAGATAACACCCCCCCCATTACGTCATGCTTCAGAAATGTGGAAAATGGTCCGTTTTCAAATGTTTTATTTTTGAACGTCTGTTCACATTTGTAGGTGGATCATCAGTGTTAGAGCTAAAATTAGCATGTTTAAAGTGATTTTCATGCTTCCAGGGGCTCGGGAAGTGAATTAAATATCATTTGGAGGCATTTAATGTTCAAGCAAAAACGGCTGATTTTCGACAAAAGAGATAACACCCCCCCCATTACGTCATGCTTCAGAAATGTGGAAAATGGTCAGTTTTCAAATGTTTTATTTTTGAACGTCAGTTCACATTTGTAGGTGGATCATCAGTGTTAGAGCTAAAATTAGCATGTTTAAAGTGATTTTCATGCTTCCAGGGGCTCGGGAAGTGAATTAAATACCATTTGGAGGCATTTAATGTTCAAGGAAAAACGGCTGATTTTCGACAAAAGAGATAACATCCCCCCATTACGTCATGCTTCAGAAATGTGGAAAATGGTCCGTTTTCACATGTTTTATTTTTGAACGTCAGTTCACATTTGTAGGTGGATCATCAGTGTTAGAGCTAAAATTAGCATGTTTAAAGTGATTTTCATGCTTCCAGGGGCCCTAAACACAAGATTTATGGAATGGTTAAAAGTGCATGAAAATGGCCAATTTACTCACTCTGAGTTCTCAAAAAGGGTTTCTTCACCCCGGGAAGTGAATTAAATACCATTTGGAGGCATTTAATGTTCAAGCAAAAACGGCTGATTTTCGACAAAAGAGATAACACCCCCCCCATTACGTCATGCTTCAGAAATGTGGAAAATGGTCCGTTTTCAAATGTTTTATTTTTGAACGTCTGTTCACATTTGTAGGTGGATCATCAGTGTTAGAGCTAAAATTAGCATGTTTAAAGTGATTTTCATGCTTCCAGGGGCTCGGGAAGTGAATTAAATATCATTTGGAGGCATTTAATGTTCAAGCAAAAACGGCTGATTTTCGACAAAAGAGATAACACCCCCCCCATTACGTCATGCTTCAGAAATGTGGAAAATGGTCAGTTTTCAAATGTTTTATTTTTGAACGTCAGTTCACATTTGTAGGTGGATCATCAGTGTTAGAGCTAAAATTAGCATGTTTAAAGTGATTTTCATGCTTCCAGGGGCCCTAAACACAAGATTTATGGAATGGTTAAAAGTGCATGAAAATGGCCAATTTACTCACTCTGAGTTCTCAAAAAGGGTTTCTTCACCCCGGGAAGTGAATTAAATACTATTTGGAGGCATTTAATGTTCGAGCAAAAACGGCTGATTTTCGACAAAAGAGATGACACCCCCCCATTACGTCATGCTTCAGAAATGTAGAAAATGGTCCGTTTTCAAATGTTTTATTTTGAACGTCAGTTCACATTTGTAGGTGGATCATCAGTGTTAGAGCTAAAATTAGCATGTTTAAAGTGATTTTCATGCTTCCAGGGGCTCGGGAAGTGAATTAAATACCATTTGGAGGCATTTAATGTTCAAGCAAAAACGGCTGATTTTCGACAAAAGAGATAACACCCCCCCATTACGTCATGCTTCAGAAATGTGGAAAATGGTCCGTTTTCAAATGTTTTATTTTTGAACGTCAGTTCACATTTGTAGGTGGATCATCAGTGTTAGAGCTAAAATTAGCATGTTTAAAGTGATTTTCATGCTTCCAGGGGCTCAGGAAGTGAATTAAATACCATTTAGAGGCATTTATTGTTCGAGCAAAAACGGCTGATTTTCGACAAAAGAGATAACACCCCCCCATTACGTCATGCTTCAGAAATGTGGAAAATGGTCCGTTTTCAAATGTTTTATTTTTGAACGTCAGTTCACATTTGTAGGTGGATCATCAGTGTTAGAGCTAAAATTAGCATGTTTAAAGTGATTTTCATGCTTCCAGGGGCCCTAAACACAAGATTTATGGAATGGTTAAAAGTGCATGAAAATGGCCAATTTACTCACTCTGAGTTCTCAAAAAGGGTTTCTTCACCCCGGGAAGTGAATTAAATACTATTTGGAGGCATTTAATGTTCGAGCAAAAACGGCTGATTTTCGACAAAAGAGATAACACCCCCCCCCATTACGTCATGCTTCAGAAATATGGAAAATGGTCCGTTTTAAAATGTTTTATTTTTGAACGTCAGTTCACATCTGTAGGTGGATCATCAGTGTTAGAGCTAAAATTAGCATGTTTAAAGTGATTTTCATGCTTCCAGGGGCCCTAAACACAAGATTTATGGAATGGTTAAAAGTGCATGAAAATGGCCAATTTACTCACTCTGAGTTCTCAAAAAGGGTTTCTTCACCCCGGGAAGTGAATTAAATACTATTTGGAGGCATTTAATGTTCGAGCAAAAACGGCTGATTTTCGACAAAAGAGATAACACCCCCCCATTACGTCATGCTTCAGAAATGTGGAAAATGGTCCGTTTTCAAATGTTTTATTTTTGAACGTCAGTTCACATTTGTAGGTGGATCATCAGTGTTAGAGCTAAAATTAGCATGTTTAAAGTGATTTTCATGCTTCCAGGGGCTCGGGAAGTGAATTAAATACCATTTGGAGGCATTTAATGTTCAAGGAAAAACGGCTGATTTTCGACAAAAGAGATAACATCCCCCCATTACGTCATGCTTCAGAAATGTGGAAAATGGTCCGTTTTCACATGTTTTATTTTTGAACGTCAGTTCACATTTGTAGGTGGATCATCAGTGTTAGAGCTAAAATTAGCATGTTTAAAGTGATTTTCATGCTTCCAGGGGCCCTAAACACAAGATTTATGGAATGGTTAAAAGTGCATGAAAATGGCCAATTTACTCACTCTGAGTTCTCAAAAAGGGTTTCTTCACCCCGGGAAGTGAATTAAATACCATTTGGAGGCATTTAATGTTCAAGCAAAAACGGCTGATTTTCGACAAAAGAGATAACACCCCCCCCATTACGTCATGCTTCAGAAATGTGGAAAATGGTCCGTTTTCAAATGTTTTATTTTTGAACGTCTGTTCACATTTGTAGGTGGATCATCAGTGTTAGAGCTAAAATTAGCATGTTTAAAGTGATTTTCATGCTTCCAGGGGCTCGGGAAGTGAATTAAATATCATTTGGAGGCATTTAATGTTCAAGCAAAAACGGCTGATTTTCGACAAAAGAGATAACACCCCCCCCATTACGTCATGCTTCAGAAATGTGGAAAATGGTCAGTTTTCAAATGTTTTATTTTTGAACGTCAGTTCACATTTGTAGGTGGATCATCAGTGTTAGAGCTAAAATTAGCATGTTTAAAGTGATTTTCATGCTTCCAGGGGCCCTAAACACAAGATTTATGGAATGGTTAAAAGTGCATGAAAATGGCCAATTTACTCACTCTGAGTTCTCAAAAAGGGTTTCTTCACCCCGGGAAGTTAATTAAATACCATTTGGAGGCATTTAATGTTCGAGCAAAAACGGATTATTTTCGACAAAAGAGATAACACCCCCCCATTACGTCATGCTTCAGAAATTTGGAAAATGGTCCGTTTTCAAATGTTTTATTTTTGAACATCAGTTCACATTTGTAGGTGGATCATCAGTGTTAGAGCTAAAATTAGCATGTTTAAAGTGATTTTCATGCTTCCAGGGGCCCTAAACACAAGATTTATGGAATGGTTAAAAGTGCATGAAAATGGCCAATTTACTCACTCTGAGTTCTCATAAAGGGTTTCTTCACCCCGGGAAGTGAATTAAATACTATTTGGAGGCATTTAATGTTCGAGCAAAAACGGCTGATTTTCGACAAAAGAGATAACACCCCCCCATTACGTCATGCTTCAGAAATGTGGAAAATGGTCCGTTTTCAAATGTTTTATTTTTGAACGTCAGTTCACATTTGTAGGTGGATCATCAGTGTTAGAGCTAAAATTAGCATGTTTAAAGTGATTTTCATGCTTCCAGGGGCCCTAAACACAAGATTTATGGAATGGTTAAAAGTGCATGAAAATGGCCAATTTACTCACTCTGAGTTCTCAAAAAGGGTTTCTTCACCCCGGGAAGTTAATTAAATACCATTTGGAGGCATTTAATGTTCGAGCAAAAACGGCTGATTTTCGACAAAAGAGATAACACCCCCCCCCATTACGTCATGCTTCAGAAATATGGAAAATGGTCCGTTTTAAAATGTTTTATTTTTGAACGTCAGTTCACATCTGTAGGTGGATCATCAGTGTTAGAGCTAAAATTAGCATGTTTAAAGTGATTTTCATGCTTCCAGGGGCCCTAAACACAAGATTTATGGAATGGTTAAAAGTGCATGAAAATGGCCAATTTACTCACTCTGAGTTCTCAAAAAGGGTTTCTTCACCCCGGGAAGTGAATTAAATACTATTTGGAGGCATTTAATGTTCGAGCAAAAACGGCTGATTTTCGACAAAAGAGATAACACCCCCCCATTACGTCATGCTTCAGAAATGTGGAAAATGGTCCGTTTTCAAATGTTTTATTTTTGAACGTCAGTTCACATTTGTAGGTGGATCATCAGTGTTAGAGCTAAAATTAGCATGTTTAAAGTGATTTTCATGCTTCCAGGGGCTCGGGAAGTGAATTAAATACCATTTGGAGGCATTTAATGTTCAAGGAAAAACGGCTGATTTTCGACAAAAGAGATAACATCCCCCATTACGTCATGCTTCAGAAATGTGGAAAATGGTCCGTTTTCACATGTTTTATTTTTGAACGTCAGTTCACATTTGTAGGTGGATCATCAGTGTTAGAGCTAAAATTAGCATGTTTAAAGTGATTTTCATGCTTCCAGGGGCCCTAAACACAAGATTTATGGAATGGTTAAAAGTGCATGAAAATGGCCAATTTACTCACTCTGAGTTCTCAAAAAGGGTTTCTTCACCCCGGGAAGTGAATTAAATACCATTTGGAGGCATTTAATGTTCAAGCAAAAACGGCTGATTTTCGACAAAAGAGATAACACCCCCCCCCATTACGTCATGCTTCAGAAATGTGGAAAATGGTCCGTTTTCAAATGTTTTATTTTTGAACGTCTGTTCACATTTGTAGGTGGATCATCAGTGTTAGAGCTAAAATTAGCATGTTTAAAGTGATTTTCATGCTTCCAGGGGCTCGGGAAGTGAATTAAATATCATTTGGAGGCATTTAATGTTCAAGCAAAAACGGCTGATTTTCGACAAAAGAGATAACACCCCCCCCATTACGTCATGCTTCAGAAATGTGGAAAATGGTCAGTTTTCAAATGTTTTATTTTTGAACGTCAGTTCACATTTGTAGGTGGATCATCAGTGTTAGAGCTAAAATTAGCATGTTTAAAGTGATTTTCATGCTTCCAGGGGCCCTAAACACAAGATTTATGGAATGGTTAAAAGTGCATGAAAATGGCCAATTTACTCACTCTGAGTTCTCAAAAAGGGTTTCTTCACCCCGGGAAGTTAATTAAATACCATTTGGAGGCATTTAATGTTCGAGCAAAAACTGATTATTTTCGACAAAAGAGATAACACCCCCCCATTACGTCATGCTTCAGAAATTTGGAAAATGGTCCGTTTTCAAATGTTTTATTTTTGAACATCAGTTCACATTTGTAGGTGGATCATCAGTGTTAGAGCTAAAATTAGCATGTTTAAAGTGATTTTCATGCTTCCAGGGGCCCTAAACACAAGATTTATGGAATGGTTAAAAGTGCATGAAAATGGCCAATTTACTCACTCTGAGTTCTCATAAAGGGTTTCTTCACCCCGGGAAGTGAATTAAATACTATTTGGAGGCATTTAATGTTCGAGCAAAAACGGCTGATTTTCGACAAAAGAGATAACACCCCCCCATTACGTCATGCTTCAGAAATGTGGAAAATGGTCCGTTTTCAAATGTTTTATTTTTGAACGTCAGTTCACATTTGTAGGTGGATCATCAGTGTTAGAGCTAAAATTAGCATGTTTAAAGTGATTTTCATGCTTCCAGGGGCCCTAAACACAAGATTTATGGAATGGTTAAAAGTGCATGAAAATGGCCAATTTACTCACTCTGAGTTCTCAAAAAGGGTTTCTTCACCCCGGGAAGTTAATTAAATACCATTTGGAGGCATTTAATGTTCGAGCAAAAACGGCTGATTTTCGACAAAAGAGATAACACCCCCCATTACGTCATGCTTCAGAAATGTGGAAAATGGTCCGTTTTCAAATGTTTTATTTTTGAACGTCAGTTCACATTTGTAGGTGGATCATCAGTGTTAGAGCTAAAATTAGCATGTTTAAAGTGATTTTCATGCTTCCAGGGGCCCTAAACACAAGATTTATGGAATGGTTAAAAGTGCATGAAAATGGCCAATTTACTCACTCTGAGTTCTCAAAAAGGGTTTCTTCACCCCGGGAAGTGAATTAAATACCATTTGGAGGCATTTAATGTTCGAGCAAAAACGGCTGATTTTCGACAAAAGAGATAACACCCCCCCCATTATGTCATGCTTCAGAAATGTGGAAAATGGTCCGTTTTCAAATGTTTTATTTTTGAACGTCAGTTCACATTTGTAGGTGGATCATCAGTGTTAGAGCTAAAATTAGCATGTTTAAAGTGATTTTCATGCTTCCAGGGGCTCGGGAAGTGAATTAAATACCATTTGGAGGCATTTAATGTTCAAGCAAAAACGGCTGATTTTCGACAAAAGAGATAACACCCCCCTATTACGTCATGCTTCAGAAATGTGGAAAATGGTCCGTTTTCAAATGTTTTATTTTTGAACGTCAGTTCACATTTGTAGGTGGATCATCAGTGTTAGAGCTAAAATTAGCATGTTTAAAGTGATTTTCATGCTTCCAGGGGCCCTAAACACAAGATTTATGGAAAGGTTAAAAGTGCATGAAAATGGCCAATTTACTCACTCTGAGTTCTCAAAAAGGGTTTCTTCACCCCGGGAAGTGAATTAAATACTATTTGGAGGCATTTAATGTTCAAGCAAAAACAGCTGATTTTCGACAAAAGAGATAACACCCCCCCATTACGTCCTGCTTCAGAAATGTGGAAAATGGTCCGTTTTCAAATGTTTTATTTTTGAACGTCAGTTCACATTTGTAGGTGGATCATCAGTGTTAGAGCTAAAATTAGCATGTTTAAAGTGATTTTCATGCTTCCAGGGGCCCTAAACACAAGATTTATGGAATGGTTAAAAGTGCATGAAAATGGCCAATTTACTCACTCTGAGTTCTCAAAAAGGGTTTCTTCACCCCGGGAAGTGAATTAAATACTATTTGGAGGCATTTAATGTTCGAGCAAAAACGGCTGATTTTCGACAAAAGAGATGACACCCCCCCATTACGTCATGCTTCAGAAATGTAGAAAATGGTCCGTTTTCAAATGTTTTATTTTGAACGTCAGTTCACATTTGCAGGTGGATCATCAGTGTTAGAGCTAAAATTAGCATGTTTAAAGTGATTTTCATGCTTCCAGGGGCTCGGGAAGTGAATTAAATACCATTCGGAGGCATTTAATGTTCAAGCAAAAACGGCTGATTTTCGACAAAAGAGATAACACCCCCCCATTACGTCATCTTCAGAAATGTGTAAAATGGTCCGTTTTCAAATGTTTTATTTTTGAACGTCAGTTCACATTTGTAGGTGGATCATCAGTGTTAGAGCTAAAATTAGCATGTTTAAAGTGATTTTCATGCTTCCAGGGGCTCGGGAAGTGAATTAAATACCATTTGGAGGCATTTATTGTTCGAGCAAAAACGGCTGATTTTCGACAAAAGAGATAACACCCCCCCATTACGTCATGCTTCAGAAATGTGGAAAATGGTCCGTTTTCAAATGTTTTATTTTTGAACGTCAGTTCACATTTGTAGGTGGATCATCAGTGTTAGAGCTAAAATTAGCATGTTTAAAGTGATTTTCATGCTTCCAGGGGCTCGGGAAGTGAATTAAATACCATTTGGAGGGATTTAATGTTCAAGCAAAAACGGCTGATTTTTGACAAAAGAGATAACACCCCCCATTACGTCATGCTTCAGAAATGTGGAAAATGGTCCGTTTTCAAATGTTTTATTTTTGAACGTCAGTTCACATTTGTAGGTGGATCATCAGTGTTAGAGCTAAAATTAGCATGTTTAAAGTGATTTTCATGCTTCCAGGGGCCCTAAACACAAGATTTATGGAATGGTTAAAAGTGCATGAAAATGGCCAATTTACTCACTCTGAGTTCTCAAAAAGGGTTTCTTCACCCCGGGAAGTGAATTAAATACTATTTGGAGGCATTTAATGTTCGAGCAAAAACGGCTGATTTTCGACAAAAGAGATAACACCCCCCCCATTACGTCATGCTTCAGAAATATGGAAAATGGTCCGTTTTAAAATGTTTTATTTTTGAACGTCAGTTCACATCTGTAGGTGGATCATCAGTGTTAGAGCTAAAATTAGCATGTTTAAAGTGATTTTCATGCTTCCAGGGGCCCTAAACACAAGATTTATGGAATGGTTAAAAGTGCATGAAAATGGCCAATTTACTCACTCTGAGTTCTCAAAAAGGGTTTCTTCACCCCGGGAAGTGAATTAAATACTATTTGGAGGCATTTAATGTTCGAGCAAAAACGGCTGATTTTCGACAAAAGAGATAACACCCCCCCATTACGTCATGCTTCAGAAATGTGGAAAATGGTCCGTTTTCAAATGTTTTATTTTTGAACGTCAGTTCACATTTGTAGGTGGATCATCAGTGTTAGAGCTAAAATTAGCATGTTTAAAGTGATTTTCATGCTTCCAGGGGCTCGGGAAGTGAATTAAATACCAATTGGAGGCATTTAATGTTCAAGGAAAAACGGCTGATTTTCGACAAAAGAGATAACATCCCCCCATTACGTCATGCTTCAGAAATGTGGAAAATGGTCCGTTTTCACATGTTTTATTTTTGAACGTCAGTTCACATTTGTAGGTGGATCATCAGTGTTAGAGCTAAAATTAGCATGTTTAAAGTGATTTTCATGCTTCCAGGGGCTCGGGAAGTGAATTAAATACCATTTGGAGGCATTTAATGTTCAAGCAAAAACGGCTGATTTTCGACAAAAGAGATAACACCCCCCATTACGTCATGCTTCAGAAATGTGGAAAATGGTCCGTTTTCAAATGTTTTATTTTTGAACGTCAGATCACATTTGTAGGTGGATCATCAGTGTTAGAGCTAAAATTAGCGTGTTTAAAGTGATTTTCATGCTTCCAGGGGCCCTAAACACAAGATTTATGGAATGGTTAAAAATGCATGAAAATGGCCAATTTACTCACTCTGAGTTCTCAAAAAGGGTTTCTTCACCCCGGGAAGTGACTTAAATACCATTTGGAGGCATTTAATGTTCGAGCAAAAACGGCTGATTTTCGACAAAAGAGATAACACCCTTCCATTATGTCATGCTTCAGAAATGTGGAAAATGGTCCGTTTTCAAATGTTTTATTTTTGAACGTCAGTTCACATTTGTAGGTGGATCATCAGTGTTAGAGCTAAAATTAGCATGTTTAAAGTGATTTTCATGCTTCCAGGGGCCCTAAACACAAGATTTATGGAATGGTTAAAAGTGCATGAAAATGGCCAATTTACTCACTCTGAGTTCTCAAAAAGGGTTTCTTCACCCCGGGAAGTTAATTAAATACCATTTGGAGGCATTTAATGTTCAAGCAAAAACGGCTGATTTTCGACAAAAGAGATAACACCCCCCCATTACGTCATGCTTCAGAAATGTGGAAAATGGTCCGTTTTCAAATGTTTTATTTTTGAACGTCTGTTCACATTTGTAGGTGGATCATCAGTGTTAGAGCTAAAATTAGCATGTTTAAAGTGATTTTCATGCTTCCAGGGGCTCGGGAAGTGAATTAAATATCATTTGGAGGCATTTAATGTTCAAGCAAAAACGGCTGATTTTCGACAAAAGAGATAACACCCCCCCCATTACGTCATGCTTCAGAAATGTGGAAAATGGTCAGTTTTCAAATGTTTTATTTTTGAACGTCAGTTCACATTTGTAGGTGGATCATCAGTGTTAGAGCTAAAATTAGCATGTTTAAAGTGATTTTCATGCTTCCAGGGGCCCTAAACACAAGATTTATGGAATGGTTAAAAGTGCATGAAAATGGCCAATTTACTCACTCTGAGTTCTCAAAAAGGGTTTCTTCACCCCAGGAAGTTAATTAAATACCATTTGGAGGCATTTAATGTTCGAGCAAAAACGGATTATTTTCGACAAAAGAGATAACACCCCCCCATTACGTCATGCTTCAGAAATTTGGAAAATGGTCCGTTTTCAAATGTTTTATTTTGAACGTCAGTTCACATTTGCAGGTGGATCATCAGTGTTAGAGCTAAAATTAGCATGTTTAAAGTGATTTTCATGCTTCCAGGGGCTCGGGAAGTGAATTAAATACCATTCGGAGGCATTTAATGTTCAAGCAAAAACGGCTGATTTTCGACAAAAGAGATAACACCCCCCCATTACGTCATCTTCAGAAATGTGTAAAATGGTCCGTTTTCAAATGTTTTATTTTTGAACGTCAGTTCACATTTGTAGGTGGATCATCAGTGTTAGAGCTAAAATTAGCATGTTTAAAGTGATTTTCATGCTTCCAGGGGCTCGGGAAGTGAATTAAATACCATTTGGAGGCATTTATTGTTCGAGCAAAAACGGCTGATTTTCGACAAAAGAGATAACACCCCCCCATTACGTCATGCTTCAGAAATGTGGAAAATGGTCCGTTTTCAAATGTTTTATTTTTGAACGTCAGTTCACATTTGTAGGTGGATCATCAGTGTTAGAGCTAAAATTAGCATGTTTAAAGTGATTTTCATGCTTCCAGGGGCTCGGGAAGTGAATTAAATACCATTTGGAGGCATTTAATGTTCAAGCAAAAACGGCTGATTTTTGACAAAAGAGATAACACCCCCCATTACGTCATGCTTCAGAAATGTGGAAAATGGTCCGTTTTCAAATGTTTTATTTTTGAACGTCAGTTCACATTTGTAGGTGGATCATCAGTGTTAGAGCTAAAATTAGCATGTTTAAAGTGATTTTCATGCTTCCAGGGGCCCTAAACACAAGATTTATGGAATGGTTAAAAGTGCATGAAAATGGCCAATTTACTCACTCTGAGTTCTCAAAAAGGGTTTCTTCACCCCGGGAAGTGAATTAAATACTATTTGGAGGCATTTAATGTTCGAGCAAAAACGGCTGATTTTCGACAAAAGAGATAACACCCCCCCCATTACGTCATGCTCCAGAAATATGGAAAATGGTCCGTTTTAAAATGTTTTATTTTTGAACGTCAGTTCACATCTGTAGGTGGATCATCAGTGTTAGAGCTAAAATTAGCATGTTTAAAGTGATTTTCATGCTTCCAGGGGCCCTAAACACAAGATTTATGGAATGGTTAAAAGTGCATGAAAATGGCCAATTTACTCACTCTGAGTTCTCAAAAAGGGTTTCTTCACCCCGGGAAGTGAATTAAATACTATTTGGAGGCATTTAATGTTCGAGCAAAAACGGCTGATTTTCGACAAAAGAGATAACACCCCCCCCATTACGTCATGCTTCAGAAATGTGGAAAATGGTCCGTTTTCAAATGTTTTATTTTTGAACGTCAGTTCACATTTGTAGGTGGATCATCAGTGTTAGAGCTAAAATTAGCATGTTTAAAGTGATTTTCATGCTTCCAGGGGCTCGGGAAGTGAATTAAATACCAATTGGAGGCATTTAATGTTCAAGGAAAAACGGCTGATTTTCGACAAAAGAGATAACATCCCCCCATTACGTCATGCTTCAGAAATGTGGAAAATGGTCCGTTTTCACATGTTTTATTTTTGAACGTCAGTTCACATTTGTAGGTGGATCATCAGTGTTAGAGCTAAAATTAGCATGTTTAAAGTGATTTTCATGCTTCCAGGGGCTCGGGAAGTGAATTAAATACCATTTGGAGGCATTTAATGTTCAAGCAAAAACGGCTGATTTTCGACAAAAGAGATAACACCCCCCATTACGTCATGCTTCAGAAATGTGGAAAATGGTCCGTTTTCAAATGTTTTATTTTTGAACGTCAGATCACATTTGTAGGTGGATCATCAGTGTTAGAGCTAAAATTAGCGTGTTTAAAGTGATTTTCATGCTTCCAGGGGCCCTAAACACAAGATTTATGGAATGGTTAAAAATGCATGAAAATGGCCAATTTACTCACTCTGAGTTCTCAAAAAGGGTTTCTTCACCCCGGGAAGTGACTTAAATACCATTTGGAGGCATTTAATGTTCGAGCAAAAACGGCTGATTTTCGACAAAAGAGATAACACCCTTCCATTATGTCATGCTTCAGAAATGTGGAAAATGGTCCGTTTTCAAATGTTTTATTTTTGAACGTCAGTTCACATTTGTAGGTGGATCATCAGTGTTAGAGCTAAAATTAGCATGTTTAAAGTGATTTTCATGCTTCCAGGGGCCCTAAACACAAGATTTATGGAATGGTTAAAAGTGCATGAAAATGGCCAATTTACTCACTCTGAGTTCTCAAAAAGGGTTTCTTCACCCCGGGAAGTGAATTAAATACCATTTGGAGGCATTTAATGTTCAAGCAAAAACGGCTGATTTTCGACAAAAGAGATAACACCCCCCCCATTACGTCATGCTTCAGAAATGTGGAAAATGGTCCGTTTTCAAATGTTTTATTTTTGAACGTCTGTTCACATTTGTAGGTGGATCATCAGTGTTAGAGCTAAAATTAGCATGTTTAAAGTGATTTTCATGCTTCCAGGGGCTCGGGAAGTGAATTAAATATCATTTGGAGGCATTTAATGTTCAAGCAAAAACGGCTGATTTTCGACAAAAGAGATAACACCCCCCCCATTACGTCATGCTTCAGAAATGTGGAAAATGGTCAGTTTTCAAATGTTTTATTTTTGAACGTCAGTTCACATTTGTAGGTGGATCATCAGTGTTAGAGCTAAAATTAGCATGTTTAAAGTGATTTTCATGCTTCCAGGGGCTCGGGAAGTGAATTAAATACCATTTGGAGGCATTTAATGTTCAAGGAAAAACGGCTGATTTTCGACAAAAGAGATAACATCCCCCCATTACGTCATGCTTCAGAAATGTGGAAAATGGTCCGTTTTCACATGTTTTATTTTTGAACGTCAGTTCACATTTGTAGGTGGATCATCAGTGTTAGAGCTAAAATTAGCATGTTTAAAGTGATTTTCATGCTTCCAGGGGCCCTAAACACAAGATTTATGGAATGGTTAAAAGTGCATGAAAATGGCCAATTTACTCACTCTGAGTTCTCAAAAAGGGTTTCTTCACCCCGGGAAGTGAATTAAATACCATTTGGAGGCATTTAATGTTCAAGCAAAAACGGCTGATTTTCGACAAAAGAGATAACACCCCCCCCATTACGTCATGCTTCAGAAATGTGGAAAATGGTCCGTTTTCAAATGTTTTATTTTTGAACGTCTGTTCACATTTGTAGGTGGATCATCAGTGTTAGAGCTAAAATTAGCATGTTTAAAGTGATTTTCATGCTTCCAGGGGCTCGGGAAGTGAATTAAATATCATTTGGAGGCATTTAATGTTCAAGCAAAAACGGCTGATTTTCGACAAAAGAGATAACACCCCCCCCATTACGTCATGCTTCAGAAATGTGGAAAATGGTCAGTTTTCAAATGTTTTATTTTTGAACGTCAGTTCACATTTGTAGGTGGATCATCAGTGTTAGAGCTAAAATTAGCATGTTTAAAGTGATTTTCATGCTTCCAGGGGCCCTAAACACAAGATTTATGGAATGGTTAAAAGTGCATGAAAATGGCAAATTTACTCACTCTGAGTTCTCAAAAAGGGTTTCTTCACCCCGGGAAGTTAATTAAATACCATTTGGAGGCATTTAATGTTCGAGCAAAAACGGATTATTTTCGACAAAAGAGATAACACCCCCCCATTACGTCATGCTTCAGAAATTTGGAAAATGGTCCGTTTTCAAATGTTTTATTTTTGAACATCAGTTCACATTTGTAGGTGGATCATCAGTGTTAGAGCTAAAATTAGCATGTTTAAAGTGATTTTCATGCTTCCAGGGGCCCTAAACACAAGATTTATGGAATGGTTAAAAGTGCATGAAAATGGCCAATTTACTCACTCTGAGTTCTCATAAAGGGTTTCTTCACCCCGGGAAGTGAATTAAATACTATTTGGAGGCATTTAATGTTCGAGCAAAAACGGCTGATTTTCGACAAAAGAGATAACACCCCCCCATTACGTCATGCTTCAGAAATGTGGAAAATGGTCCGTTTTCAAATGTTTTATTTTTGAACGTCAGTTCACATTTGTAGGTGGATCATCAGTGTTAGAGCTAAAATTAGCATGTTTAAAGTGATTTTCATGCTTCCAGGGGCCCTAAACACAAGATTTATGGAATGGTTAAAAGTGCATGAAAATGGCCAATTTACTCACTCTGAGTTCTCAAAAAGGGTTTCTTCACCCCGGGAAGTTAATTAAATACCATTTGGAGGCATTTAATGTTCGAGCAAAAACGGCTGATTTTCAACAAAAGAGATAACACCCCCCCCCATTACGTCATGCTTCAGAAATATGGAAAATGGTCCGTTTTAAAATGTTTTATTTTTGAACGTCAGTTCACATCTGTAGGTGGATCATCAGTGTTAGAGCTAAAATTAGCATGTTTAAAGTGATTTTCATGCTTCCAGGGGCCCTAAACACAAGATTTATGGAATGGTTAAAAGTGCATGAAAATGGCCAATTTACTCACTCTGAGTTCTCAAAAAGGGTTTCTTCACCCCGGGAAGTGAATTAAATACTATTTGGAGGCATTTAATGTTCGAGCAAAAACGGCTGATTTTCGACAAAAGAGATAACACCCCCCCATTACGTCATGCTTCAGAAATGTGGAAAATGGTCCGTTTTCAAATGTTTTATTTTTGAACGTCAGTTCACATTTGTAGGTGGATCATCAGTGTTAGAGCTAAAATTAGCATGTTTAAAGTGATTTTCATGCTTCCAGGGGCTCGGGAAGTGAATTAAATACCATTTGGAGGCATTTAATGTTCAAGGAAAAACGGCTGATTTTCGACAAAAGAGATAACATCCCCCATTACGTCATGCTTCAGAAATGTGGAAAATGGTCCGTTTTCACATGTTTTATTTTTGAACGTCAGTTCACATTTGTAGGTGGATCATCAGTGTTAGAGCTAAAATTAGCATGTTTAAAGTGATTTTCATGCTTCCAGGGGCCCTAAACACAAGATTTATGGAATGGTTAAAAGTGCATGAAAATGGCCAATTTACTCACTCTGAGTTCTCAAAAAGGGTTTCTTCACCCCGGGAAGTGAATTAAATACCATTTGGAGGCATTTAATGTTCAAGCAAAAACGGCTGATTTTCGACAAAAGAGATAACACCCCCCCCATTACGTCATGCTTCAGAAATGTGGAAAATGGTCCGTTTTCAAATGTTTTATTTTTGAACGTCTGTTCACATTTGTAGGTGGATCATCAGTGTTAGAGCTAAAATTAGCATGTTTAAAGTGATTTTCATGCTTCCAGGGGCTCGGGAAGTGAATTAAATATCATTTGGAGGCATTTAATGTTCAAGCAAAAACGGCTGATTTTCGACAAAAGAGATAACACCCCCCCCATTACGTCATGCTTCAGAAATGTGGAAAATGGTCAGTTTTCAAATGTTTTATTTTTGAACGTCAGTTCACATTTGTAGGTGGATCATCAGTGTTAGAGCTAAAATTAGCATGTTTAAAGTGATTTTCATGCTTCCAGGGGCCCTAAACACAAGATTTATGGAATGGTTAAAAGTGCATGAAAATGGCCAATTTACTCACTCTGAGTTCTCAAAAAGGGTTTCTTCACCCCGGGAAGTTAATTAAATACCATTTGGAGGCATTTAATGTTCGAGCAAAAACGGATTATTTTCGACAAAAGAGATAACACCCCCCCATTACGTCATGCTTCAGAAATTTGGAAAATGGTCCGTTTTCAAATGTTTTATTTTTGAACATCAGTTCACATTTGTAGGTGGATCATCAGTGTTAGAGCTAAAATTAGCATGTTTAAAGTGATTTTCATGCTTCCAGGGGCCCTAAACACAAGATTTATGGAATGGTTAAAAGTGCATGAAAATGGCCAATTTACTCACTCTGAGTTCTCATAAAGGGTTTCTTCACCCCGGGAAGTGAATTAAATACTATTTGGAGGCATTTAATGTTCGAGCAAAAACGGCTGATTTTCGACAAAAGAGATAACACCCCCCCATTACGTCATGCTTCAGAAATGTGGAAAATGGTCCGTTTTCAAATGTTTTATTTTTGAACGTCAGTTCACATTTGTAGGTGGATCATCAGTGTTAGAGCTAAAATTAGCATGTTTAAAGTGATTTTCATGCTTCCAGGGGCCCTAAACACAAGATTTATGGAATGGTTAAAAGTGCATGAAAATGGCCAATTTACTCACTCTGAGTTCTCAAAAAGGGTTTCTTCACCCCGGGAAGTTAATTAAATACCATTTGGAGGCATTTAATGTTCGAGCAAAAACGGCTGATTTTCGACAAAAGAGATAACACCCCCCATTACGTCATGCTTCAGAAATGTGGAAAATGGTCCGTTTTCAAATGTTTTATTTTTGAACGTCAGTTCACATTTGTAGGTGGATCATCAGTGTTAGAGCTAAAATTAGCATGTTTAAAGTGATTTTCATGCTTCCAGGGGCCCTAAACACAAGATTTATGGAATGGTTAAAAGTGCATGAAAATGGCCAATTTACTCACTCTGAGTTCTCAAAAAGGGTTTCTTCACCCCGGGAAGTGAATTAAATACCATTTGGAGGCATTTAATGTTCGAGCAAAAACGGCTGATTTTCGACAAAAGAGATAACACCCCCCCCATTATGTCATGTTTCAGAAATGTGGAAAATGGTCCGTTTTCAAATGTTTTATTTTTGAACGTCAGTTCACATTTGTAGGTGGATCATCAGTGTTAGAGCTAAAATTAGCATGTTTAAAGTGATTTTCATGCTTCCAGGGGCTCGGGAAGTGAATTAAATACCATTTGGAGGCATTTAATGTTCAAGCAAAAACGGCTGATTTTCGACAAAAGAGATAACACCCCCCTATTACGTCATGCTTCAGAAATGTGGAAAATGGTCCGTTTTCAAATGTTTTATTTTTGAACGTCAGTTCACATTTGTAGGTGGATCATCAGTGTTAGAGCTAAAATTAGCATGTTTAAAGTGATTTTCATGCTTCCAGGGGCCCTAAACACAAGATTTATGGAAAGGTTAAAAGTGCATGAAAATGGCCAATTTACTCACTCTGAGTTCTCAAAAAGGGTTTCTTCACCCCGGGAAGTGAATTAAATACTATTTGGAGGCATTTAATGTTCAAGCAAAAACAGCTGATTTTCGACAAAAGAGATAACACCCCCCCATTACGTCCTGCTTCAGAAATGTGGAAAATGGTCCGTTTTCAAATGTTTTATTTTTGAACGTCAGTTCACATTTGTAGGTGGATCATCAGTGTTAGAGCTAAAATTAGCATGTTTAAAGTGATTTTCATGCTTCCAGGGGCCCTAAACACAAGATTTATGGAATGGTTAAAAGTGCATGAAAATGGCCAATTTACTCACTCTGAGTTCTCAAAAAGGGTTTCTTCACCCCGGGAAGTGAATTAAATACTATTTGGAGGCATTTAATGTTCGAGCAAAAACGGATTATTTTCGACAAAAGAGATGACACCCCCCCATTACGTCATGCTTCAGAAATGTAGAAAATGGTCCGTTTTCAAATGTTTTATTTTGAACGTCAGTTCACATTTGCAGGTGGATCATCAGTGTTAGAGCTAAAATTAGCATGTTTAAAGTGATTTTCATGCTTCCAGGGGCTCGGGAAGTGAATTAAATACCATTCGGAGGCATTTAATGTTCAAGCAAAAACGGCTGATTTTCGACAAAAGAGATAACACCCCCCCATTACGTCATCTTCAGAAATGTGTAAAATGGTCCGTTTTCAAATGTTTTATTTTTGAACGTCAGTTCACATTTGTAGGTGGATCATCAGTGTTAGAGCTAAAATTAGCATGTTTAAAGTGATTTTCATGCTTCCAGGGGCTCGGGAAGTGAATTAAATACCATTTGGAGGCATTTATTGTTCGAGCAAAAACGGCTGATTTTCGACAAAAGAGATAACACCCCCCCATTACGTCATGCTTCAGAAATGTGGAAAATGGTCCGTTTTCAAATGTTTTATTTTTGAACGTCAGTTCACATTTGTAGGTGGATCATCAGTGTTAGAGCTAAAATTAGCATGTTTAAAGTGATTTTCATGCTTCCAGGGGCTCGGGAAGTGAATTAAATACCATTTGGAGGCATTTAATGTTCAAGCAAAAACGGCTGATTTTTGACAAAAGAGATAACACCCCCCATTACGTCATGCTTCAGAAATGTGGAAAATGGTCCGTTTTCAAATGTTTTATTTTTGAACGTCAGTTCACATTTGTAGGTGGATCATCAGTGTTAGAGCTAAAATTAGCATGTTTAAAGTGATTTTCATGCTTCCAGGGGCCCTAAACACAAGATTTATGGAATGGTTAAAAGTGCATGAAAATGGCCAATTTACTCACTCTGAGTTCTCAAAAAGGGTTTCTTCACCCCGGGAAGTGAATTAAATACTATTTGGAGGCATTTAATGTTCGAGCAAAAACGGCTGATTTTCGACAAAAGAGATAACACCCCCCCCATTACGTCATGCTTCAGAAATATGGAAAATGGTCCGTTTTAAAATGTTTTATTTTTGAACGTCAGTTCACATCTGTAGGTGGATCATCAGTGTTAGAGCTAAAATTAGCATGTTTAAAGTGATTTTCATGCTTCCAGGGGCCCTAAACACAAGATTTATGGAATGGTTAAAAGTGCATGAAAATGGCCAATTTACTCACTCTGAGTTCTCAAAAAGGGTTTCTTCACCCCGGGAAGTGAATTAAATACTATTTGGAGGCATTTAATGTTCGAGCAAAAACGGCTGATTTTCGACAAAAGAGATAACACCCCCCCATTACGTCATGCTTCAGAAATGTGGAAAATGGTCCGTTTTCAAAGGTTTTATTTTTGAACGTCAGTTCACATTTGTAGGTGGATCATCAGTGTTAGAGCTAAAATTAGCATGTTTAAAGTGATTTTCATGCTTCCAGGGGCTCGGGAAGTGAATTAAATACCAATTGGAGGCATTTAATGTTCAAGGAAAAACGGCTGATTTTCGACAAAAGAGATAACATCCCCCCATTACGTCATGCTTCAGAAATGTGGAAAATGGTCCGTTTTCACATGTTTTATTTTTGAACGTCAGTTCACATTTGTAGGTGGATCATCAGTGTTAGAGCTAAAATTAGCGTGTTTAAAGTGATTTTCATGCTTCCAGGGGCCCTAAACACAAGATTTATGGAATGGTTAAAAATGCATGAAAATGGCCAATTTACTCACTCTGAGTTCTCAAAAAGGGTTTCTTCACCCCGGGAAGTGACTTAAATACCATTTGGAGGCATTTAATGTTCGAGCAAAAACGGCTGATTTTCGACAAAAGAGATAACACCCTTCCATTATGTCATGCTTCAGAAATGTGGAAAATGGTCCGTTTTCAAATGTTTTATTTTTGAACGTCAGTTCACATTTGTAGGTGGATCATCAGTGTTAGAGCTAAAATTAGCATGTTTAAAGTGATTTTCATGCTTCCAGGGGCCCTAAACACAAGATTTATGGAATGGTTAAAAGTGCATGAAAATGGCCAATTTACTCACTCTGAGTTCTCAAAAAGGGTTTCTTCACCCCGGGAAGTGAATTAAATACCATTTGGAGGCATTTAATGTTCAAGCAAAAACGGCTGATTTTCGACAAAAGAGATAACACCCCCCCCATTACGTCATGCTTCAGAAATGTGGAAAATGGTCCGTTTTCAAATGTTTTATTTTTGAACGTCTGTTCACATTTGTAGGTGGATCATCAGTGTTAGAGCTAAAATTAGCATGTTTAAAGTGATTTTCATGCTTCCAGGGGCTCGGGAAGTGAATTAAATATCATTTGGAGGCATTTAATGTTCAAGCAAAAACGGCTGATTTTCGACAAAAGAGATAACACCCCCCCCATTACGTCATGCTTCAGAAATGTGGAAAATGGTCAGTTTTCAAATGTTTTATTTTTGAACGTCAGTTCACATTTGTAGGTGGATCATCAGTGTTAGAGCTAAAATTAGCATGTTTAAAGTGATTTTCATGCTTCCAGGGGCCCTAAACACAAGATTTATGGAATGGTTAAAAGTGCATGAAAATGGCCAATTTACTCACTCTGAGTTCTCAAAAAGGGTTTCTTCACCCCGGGAAGTTAATTAAATACCATTTGGAGGCATTTAATGTTCGAGCAAAAACGGATTATTTTCGACAAAAGAGATAACACCCCCCCATTACGTCATGCTTCAGAAATTTGGAAAATGGTCCGTTTTCAAATGTTTTATTTTTGAACATCAGTTCACATTTGTAGGTGGATCATCAGTGTTAGAGCTAAAATTAGCATGTTTAAAGTGATTTTCATGCTTCCAGGGGCCCTAAACACAAGATTTATGGAATGGTTAAAAGTGCATGAAAATGGCCAATTTACTCACTCTGAGTTCTCATAAAGGGTTTCTTCACCCCGGGAAGTGAATTAAATACTATTTGGAGGCATTTAATGTTCGAGCAAAAACGGCTGATTTTCGACAAAAGAGATAACACCCCCCCATTACGTCATGCTTCAGAAATGTGGAAAATGGTCCGTTTTCAAATGTTTTATTTTTGAACGTCAGTTCACATTTGTAGGTGGATCATCAGTGTTAGAGCTAAAATTAGCATGTTTAAAGTGATTTTCATGCTTCCAGGGGCCCTAAACACAAGATTTATGGAATGGTTAAAAGTGCATGAAAATGGCCAATTTACTCACTCTGAGTTCTCAAAAAGGGTTTCTTCACCCCGGGAAGTTAATTAAATACCATTTGGAGGCATTTAATGTTCGAGCAAAAACGGCTGATTTTCGACAAAAGAGATAACACCCCCCATTACGTCATGCTTCAGAAATGTGGAAAATGGTCCGTTTTCAAATGTTTTATTTTTGAACGTCAGTTCACATTTGTAGGTGGATCATCAGTGTTAGAGCTAAAATTAGCATGTTTAAAGTGATTTTCATGCTTCCAGGGGCCCTAAACACAAGATTTATGGAATGGTTAAAAGTGCATGAAAATGGCCAATTTACTCACTCTGAGTTCTCAAAAAGGGTTTCTTCACCCCGGGAAGTGAATTAAATACCATTTGGAGGCATTTAATGTTCGAGCAAAAACGGCTGATTTTCGACAAAAGAGATAACACCCCCCCCATTACGTCATGCTTCAGAAATGTGGAAAATGGTCCGTTTTCAAATGTTTTATTTTTGAACGTCAGTTCACATTTGTAGGTGGATAATCAGTGTTAGAGCTAAAATTAGCATGTTTAAAGTGATTTTCATGCTTCCAGGGGCTCGGGAAGTGAATTAAATACCATTTGGAGGCATTTAATGTTCAAGCAAAAACGGCTGATTTTCGACAAAAGAGATAACACCCCCCTATTACGTCATGCTTCAGAAATGTGGAAAATGGTCCGTTTTCAAATGTTTTATTTTTGAACGTCAGTTCACATTTGTAGGTGGATCATCAGTGTTAGAGCTAAAATTAGCATGTTTAAAGTGATTTTCATGCTTCCAGGGGCCCTAAACACAAGATTTATGGAAAGGTTAAAAGTGCATGAAAATGGCCAATTTACTCACTCTGAGTTCTCAAAAAGGGTTTCTTCACCCCGGGAAGTGAATTAAATACTATTTGGAGGCATTTAATGTTCAAGCAAAAACAGCTGATTTTCGACAAAAGAGATAACACCCCCCCATTACGTCATGCTTCAGAAATGTGGAAAATGGTCCGTTTTCAAATGTTTTATTTTTGAACGTCAGTTCACATTTGTAGGTGGATCATCAGTGTTAGAGCTAAAATTAGCATGTTTAAAGTGATTTTCATGCTTCCAGGGGCCCTAAACACAAGATTTATGGAATGGTTAAAAGTGCATGAAAATGGCCAATTTACTCATTCTGAGTTCTCAAAAAGGGTTTCTTCACCCCGGGAAGTGAATTAAATACTATTTGGAGGCATTTAATGTTCGAGCAAAAACGGCTGATTTTCGACAAAAGAGATGACACCCCCCCCATTACGTCATGCTTCAGAAATGTAGAAAATGGTCCGTTTTCAAATGTTTTATTTTGAACGTCAGTTCACATTTGTAGGTGGATCATCAGTGTTAGAGCTAAAATTAGCATGTTTAAAGTGATTTTCATGCTTCCAGGGGCTCGGGAAGTGAATTAAATACCATTTGGAGGCATTTAATGTTCAAGCAAAAACGGCTGATTTTCGACAAAAGAGATAACACCCCCCCATTACGTCATCTTCAGAAATGTGGAAAATGGTCCGTTTTCAAATGTTTTATTTTTGAACGTCAGTTCACATTTGTAGGTGGATCATCAGTGTTAGAGCTAAAATTAGCATGTTTAAAGTGATTTTCATGCTTCCAGGGGCTCGGGAAGTGAATTAAATACCATTTGGAGGCATTTATTGTTCGAGCAAAAACGGCTGATTTTCGACAAAAGAGATAACACCCCCCCATTACGTCATGCTTCAGAAATGTGGAAAATGGTCCGTTTTCAAATGTTTTATTTTTGAACGTCAGTTCACATTTGTAGGTGGATCATCAGTGTTAGAGCTAAAATTAGCATGTTTAAAGTGATTTTCATGCTTCCAGGGGCCCTAAACACAAGATTTATGGAATGGTTAAAAGTGCATGAAAATGGCCAATTTACTCACTCTGAGTTCTCAAAAAGGGTTTCTTCACCCCGGGAAGTTAATTAAATACCATTTGGAGGCATTTAATGTTCGAGCAAAAACGGCTGATTTTCGACAAAAGAGATAACACCCCCCATTACGTCATGCTTCAGAAATGTGGAAAATGGTCCGTTTTTAAATGTTTTATTTTTGAACGTCAGTTCACATTTGTAGGTGGATCATCAGTGTTAGAGCTAAAATTAGCATGTTTAAAGTGATTTTCATGCTTCCAGGGGCCCTAAACACAAGATTTATGGAATGGTTAAAAGTGCATGAAAATGGCCAATTTACTCACTCTGAGTTCTCAAAAAGGGTTTCTTCACCCCGGGAAGTGAATTAAATACCATTTGGAGGCATTTAATGTTCGAGCAAAAACGGCTGATTTTCGACAAAAGAGATAACACCCCCCCCCATTACGTCATGCTTCAGAAATGTGGAAAACGGTCCGTTTTCAAATGTTTTATTTTTGAACGTCAGTTCACATTTGTAGGTGGATCATCAGTGTTAGAGCTAAAATTAGCATGTTTAAAGTGATTTTCATGCTTCCAGGGGCTCGGGAAGTGAATTAAATACCATTTGGAGGCATTTAATGTTCAAGCAAAAACGGCTGATTTTCGACAAAAGAGATAACACCCCCCTATTACGTCATGCTTCAGAAATGTGGAAAATGGTCCGTTTTCAAATGTTTTATTTTTGAACGTCAGTTCACATTTGTAGGTGGATCATCAGTGTTAGAGCTAAAATTAGCATGTTTAAAGTGATTTTCATGCTTCCAGGGGCCCTAAACACAAGATTTATGGAAAGGTTAAAAGTGCATGAAAATGGCCAATTTACTCACTCTGAGTTCTCAAAAAGGGTTTCTTCACCCCGGGAAGTGAATTAAATACTATTTGGAGGCATTTAATGTTCAAGCAAAAACAGCTGATTTTCGACAAAAGAGATAACACCCCCCCATTACGTCATGCTTCAGAAATGTGGAAAATGGTCCGTTTTCAAATGTTTTATTTTTGAACGTCAGTTCACATTTGTAGGTGGATCATCAGTGTTAGAGCTAAAATTAGCATGTTTAAAGTGATTGTCATGCTTCCAGGGGCTCGTGAAGTGAATTAACTACCATTTGGAGGCATTTAATGTTCAAGCAAAAACGGCTGATTTTCGACAAAAGAGATAACACCCCCCCATTACGTCATGCTTCAGAAATGTGGAAAATGGTCCGTTTTCAAATGTTTCATTTTTGAACGTCAGTTCACATTTGTAGGTGGATCATCAGTGTTAGAGCTAAAATTAGCATGTTTAAAGTGATTTTCATGCTTCCAGGGGCTCGGGAAGTGAATTAAATACCATTTGGAGGCATTTAATGTGCAAGCAAAAACGGCTGATTTTCGACAAAAGAGATAACACCCCCCTATTACGTCATGCTTCTGAAATGTGGAAAATGGTCCGTTTTCAAATGTTTTATTTTTGAACGTCAGTTCACATTTGTAGGTGGATCATCAGTGTTAGAGCTAAAATTTGCATGTTTAAAGTGATTTTCATGCTTCCAGGGGCCCTAAACACAAGATTTATGGAAAGGTTAAAAGTGCATGAAAATGGCCAATTTACTCACTCTGAGTTCTCAAAAAGGGTTTCTTCACCCCGGGAAGTGAATTAAATACTATTTGGAGGCATTTAATGTTCAAGCAAAAACAGCTGATTTTCGACAAAAGAGATAACACCCCCCCATTACGTCATGCTTCAGAAATGTGGAAAATGGTCCGTTTTCAAATGTTTTATTTTTGAACGTCAGTTCACATTTGTAGGTGGATCATCAGTGTTAGAGCTAAAATTAGCATGTTTAAAGTGATTTTCATGCTTCCAGGGGCTCGTGAAGTGAATTAAATACCATTTGGAGGCATTTAATGTTCAAGCAAAAACGGCTGATTTTCGACAAAAGAGATAACACCCCCCCATTACGTCATGCTTCAGAAATGTGGAAAATGGTCCGTTTTCAAATGTTTTATTTTTGAACGTCAGTTCACATTTGTAGGTGGATCATCAGTGTTAGAGCTAAAATTAGCATGTTTAAAGTGATTTTCATGCTTCCAGGGGCCCTAAACACAAGATTTATGGAAAGGTTAAAAGTGCATGAAAATGGCCAATTTACTCACTCTGAGTTCTCAAAAAGGGTTTCTTCACCCCGGGAAGTGAATTAAATACTATTTGGAGGCATTTAATGTTCAAGCAAAAACAGCTGATTTTCGACAAAAGAGATAACACCCCCCCATTACGTCATGCTTCAGAAATGTGGAAAATGGTCCGTTTTCAAATGTTTTATTTTTGAACGTCAGTTCACATTTGTAGGTGGATCATCAGTGTTAGAGCTAAAATTAGCATGTTTAAAGTGATTTTCATGCTTCCAGGGGCCCTAAACACAAGATTTATGGAAAGGTTAAAAGTGCATGAAAATGGCCAATTTACTCACTCTGAGTTCTCAAAAAGGGTTTCTTCACCCCGGGAAGTGAATTAAATACCATTTGGAGGTATTTAATGTTTGAGCAAAAACGGCTGATTTTCGACAAAAGAGATAACACCCCCCATTACGTCATGCTTCAGAAATGTGGAAAATGGTCCGTTTTCAAATGTTTTATTTTTGAACGTCAGTTCACATTTGTAGGTGGATCATCAGTGTTAGAGCTAAAATTAGCATGTTTAAAGTGATTTTCATGCTTCCAGGGGCTCGTGAAGTGAATTAAATACCATTTGGAGGCATTTAATGTTCAAGCAAAAACGGCTGATTTTCGACAAAAGAGAAAACACCCCCCCATTACGTCATGCTTCAGAAATGTGGAAAATGGTCCGTTTTCAAATGTTTTATTTTTGAACGTCAGTTCACATTTGTAGGTGGATCATCAGTGTTAGAGCTAAAATTAGCATGTTTAAAGTGATTTTCATGCTTCCAGGGGCCCTAAACACAAGATTTATGGAAAGGTTAAAAGTGCATGAAAATGGCCAATTTACTCACTCTGAGTTCTAAAAAAGGGTTTCTTCACCCCGGGAAGTGAATTAAATACTATTTGGAGGCATTTAATGTTCAAGCAAAAACAGCTGATTTTCGACAAAAGAGATAACACCCCCCCCATTACGTCATGCTTCAGAAATGTGGAAAATAGTCAGTTTTCAAATGTTTTATTTTTGAACGTCAGTTCACATTTGTAGGTGGATCATCAGTGTTAGAGCTAAAATTAGCATGTTTAAAGTGATTTTCATGCTTCCAGGGGCCCTAAACACAAGATTTATGGAATGGTTAAAAGTGCATGAAAATGGCCAATTTACTCACTCTGAGTTCTCAAAAAGGGTTTCTTCACCCCGGGAAGTGAATTAAATACTATTTGGAGGCATTTAATGTTCAAGCAAAAACAGCTGATTTTCGACAAAAGAGATAACACCCCCCCCATTATGTCATGCTTCAGAAATGTGGAAAATGGTCCGTTTTCAAATGTTTTATTTTTGAACGTCAGTTCACATTTGTAGGTGGATCATCAGTGTTAGAGCTAAAATTAGCATGTTTAAAGTGATTTTCATGCTTCCAGGGGCCCTAAACACAAGATTTATGGAATGGTTAAAAGTGCATGAAAATGGCCAATTTACTCACTCTGAGTTCTCAAAAAGGGTTTCTTCACCCCGGGAAGTGAATTAAATACCATTTGGAGGTATTTAATGTTTGAGCAAAAACGGCTGATTTTCGACAAAAGAGATAACACCCCCCCATTACGTCATGCTTCAGAAATGTGGAAAATGGTCCGTTTTCAAATGTTTTATTTTTGAACGTCAGTTCACATTTGTAGGTGGATCATCAGTGTTAGAGCTAAAATTAGCATGTTTAAAGTGATTTTCATGCTTCCAGGGGCTCGTGAAGTGAATTAAATACCATTTGGAGGCATTTAATGTTCAAGCAAAAACGGCTGATTTTCGACAAAAGAGATAACACCCCCCCATTACGTCATGCTTCAGAAATGTGGAAAATGGTCCGTTTTCAAATGTTTTATTTTTGAACGTCAGTTCACATTTGTAGGTGGATCATCAGTGTTAGAGCTAAAATTAGCATGTTTAAAGTGATTTTCATGCTTCCAGGGGCCCTAAACACAAGATTTATGGAATGGTTAAAAGTGCATGAAAATGGCCAATTTACTCACTCTGAGTTCTCAAAAAGGGTTTCTTCACCCCGGGAAGTGAATTAAATACTATTTGGAGGCATTTAATGTTCGAGCAAAAACGGCTGATTTTCGACAAAAGAGATAACACCCCCCCATTACGTCATGCTTCAGAAATGTGGAAAATGGTCCGTTTTCAAATGTTTTATTTTTGAACGTCAGTTCACATTTGTAGGTGGATCATCAGTGTTAGAGCAAAAATTAGCATGTTTAAAGTGATTTTCATGCTTCCAGGGGCCCTAAACACAAGATTTATGGAATGGTTAAAAGTGCATGAAAATGGCCAATTTACTCACTCTGAGTTCTCAAAAAGGGTTTCTTCACCCCGCGAAGTGAATTAAATACCATTTGGAGGCATTTAATGTTCGAGCAAAAACGGCTGATTTTCGACAAAAGAGATAACACCCCCCCATTACGTCATGCTTCAGAAATGTGGAAAATGGTCCGTTTTCAAATGTTTTATTTTTGAACATCAGTTCACATTTGTAGGTGGATCATCAGTGTTAGAGCTAAAATTAGCATGTTTAATTTGATTTTCATGCTTCCAGGGGCTCGGGAAGTGAATTAAATACCATTTGGAGGCATTTAATGTTCAAGCAAAAACGGCTGATTTTCGACAAAAGAGATAACACCCCGCCATTACGTCATGCTTCAGAAATGTGGAAAATGGTCCGTTTTCAAATGTTTTATTTTTGAACGTCAGTTCACATTTGTAGGTGGATCATCAGTGTTAGAGCTAAAATTAGCATGTTTAAAGTGATTTTCATGCTTCCAGGGACCCTAAACACAAGATTTATGGAATGGTTAAAAGTGCATGAAAATGGCCAATTTACTCACTCTGAGTTCTCAAAAAGGGTTTCTTCACCCCGGGAAGTTAATTAAATACCATTTGGAGGCATTTAATGTTCGAGCAAAAACGGCTTATTTTCGACAAAAGAGATAACACCCCCCCCATTACGTCATGCTTCAGAAATGTGGAAAATGGTCCGTTTTCAAATGTTTTATTTTTGAACATCAGTTCACATTTGTAGGTGGATCATCAGTGTTAGAGCTAAAATTAGCATGTTTAAAGTGATTTTCATGCTTCCAGGGGCCCTAAACACAAGATTTATGGAATGGTTAAAAGTGCATGAAAATGGCCAATTTACTCACTCTGAGTTCTCATAAAGGGTTTCTTCACCCCGGGAAGTGAATTAAATACCATTTGGAGGCATTTAATGTTCGAGCAAAAACGGCTGATTTTCGACAAAAGAGATAACACCCCCCCATTACGTCATGCTTCAGAAATGTGGAAAATGGTCCGTTTTCAAATGTTTTATTTTTGAACGTCAGTTCACATTTGTAGGTGGATCATCAGTGTTAGAGCTAAAATTAGCATGTTTAAAGTGATTTTCATGCTTCCAGGGGCTCGGGAAGTGAATTAAATACCATTTGGAGGCATTTAATGTTCAAGCAAAAACGGCTGATTTTCGACAAAAGAGATAACACCCCGCCATTACGTCATGCTTCAGAAATGTGGAAAATGGTCCTTTTTCAAATGTTTTATTTTTGAACGTCAGTTCACATTTGTAGGTGGATCATCAGTGTTAGAGCTAAAATTAGCATGTTTAAAGTGATTTTCATGCTTCCAGGGACCCTAAACACAAGATTTATGGAATGGTTAAAAGTGCATGAAAATGGCCAATTTACTCACTCTGAGTTCTCAAAAAGGGTTTCTTCACCCCGGGAAGTTAATTAAATACCATTTGAAGGCATTTAATGTTCGAGCAAAAACGGCTTATTTTCGACAAAAGAGATAACACCCCCCCATTACGTCATGCTTCAGAAATGTGGAAAATGGTCCGTTTTCAAATGTTTTATTTTTGAACGTCAGTTCACATTTGTAGGTGGATCATCAGTGTTAGAGCTAAAATTAGCATGTTTAAAGTGATTTTCATGCTTCCAGGGGCTCGGGAAGTGAATTAAATACCATTTGGAGGCATTTAATGTTCAAGCAAAAACGGCTGATTTTCGACAAAAGAGATAAAACCCCCCATTACGTCATGCTTCAGAAATGTGGAAAATGGTCCGTTTTCAAATGTTTTATTTTTGAACGTCAGTTCACATTTGTAGGTGGATCATCAGTGTTAGAGCTAAAATTAGCGTGTTTAAAGTGATTTTCATGCTTCCAGGGGCCCTAAACACAAGATTTATGGAATGGTTAAAAGTGCATGAAAATGGCCAATTTACTCACTCTGAGTTCTCAAAAAGGGTTTCTTCACCCCGGGAAGTGAATTAAATACTATTTGGAGGCATTTAATGTTCGAGCAAAAACGGCTGATTTTCGACAAAAGAGATAACAACCCCCATTACGTCATGCTTCAGAAATGTGGAAAATGGTCCGTTTTCAAATGTTTTATTTTTGAACGTCAGTTCACATTTGTAGGTGGATCATCAGTGTTAGAGCTAAAATTAGCATGTTTAAAGTGATTTTCATGCTTCCAGGGGCCCTAAACACAAGATTTATGGAATGGTTAAAAGTGCATAAAAATGGCCAATTTACTCACTCTGAGTTCTCAAAAAGGGTTTCTTCACCCCGGGAAGTGAATTAAATTCTATTTGGAGGCATTTAATGTTCGAGCAAAAATGGCTGATTTTCGACAAAAGAGATAACACCCCCCCATTACGTCATGCTTCAGAAATATGGAAAATGGTCCGTTTTAAAATGTTTTATTTTTGAACGTCAGTTCACATCTGTAGGTGGATCATCAGTGTTAGAGCTAAAATTAGCATGTTTAAAGTGATTTTCATGCTTCCAGGGGCCCTAAACACAAGATTTATGGAATGGTTAAAAGTGCATGAAAATGGCCAATTTACTCACTCTGAGTTCTCAAAAAGGGTTTCTTCACCCCGGGAAGTGAATTAAATACTATTTGGAGGCATTTAATGTTCAAGCAAAAACAGCTGATTTTCGACAAAAGAGATAACACCCCCCCATTACGTCATGCTTCAGAAATGTGGAAAATGGTCCGTTTTCAAATGTTTTATTTTTGAACGTCAGTTCACATTTGTAGGTGGATCATCAGTGTTAGAGCTAAAATTAGCATGTTTAAAGTGATTTTCATGCTTCCAGGGGCCCTAAACACAAGATTTATGGAATGGTTAAAAGTGCATGAAAATGGCCAATTTACTCACTCTGAGTTCTCAAAAAGGGTTTCTTCACCCCGGGAAGTGAATTAAATACCATTTGGAGGTATTTAATGTTTGAGCAAAAACGGCTGATTTTCGACAAAAGAGATAACACCCCCCCATTACGTCATGCTTCAGAAATGTGGAAAATGGTCCGTTTTCAAATGTTTTATTTTTGAACGTCAGTTCACATTTGTAGGTGGATCATCAGTGTTAGAGCTAAAATTAGCATGTTTAAAGTGATTTTCATGCTTCCAGGGGCTCGTGAAGTGAATTAAATACCATTTGGAGGCATTTAATGTTCAAGCAAAAACGGCTGATTTTCGACAAAAGAGATAACACCCCCCCATTACGTCATGCTTCAGAAATGTGGAAAATGGTCCGTTTTCAAATGTTTTATTTTTGAACGTCAGTTCACATTTGTAGGTGGATCATCAGTGTTAGAGCTAAAATTAGCATGTTTAAAGTGATTTTCATGCTTCCAGGGGCCCTAAACACACGATTTATGGAATGGTTAAAAGTGCATGAAAATGGCCAATTTACTCACTCTGAGTTCTCAAAAAGGGTTTCTTCACCCCGGGAAGTGAATTAAATACTATTTGGAGGCATTTAATGTTCGAGCAAAAACGGCTTATTTTCGACAAAAGAGATAACACCCCCCCATTACGTCATGCTTCAGAAATGTGGAAAATGGTCCGTTTTCAAATGTTTTATTTTTGAACGTCAGTTCACATTTGTAGGTGGATCATCAGTGTTAGAGCAAAAATTAGCATGTTTAAAGTGATTTTCATGCTTCCAGGGGCCCTAAACACAAGATTTATGGAATGGTTAAAAGTGCATGAAAATGGCCAATTTACTCACTCTGAGTTCTCAAAAAGGGTTTCTTCACCCCAGGAAGTGAATTAAATACCATTTGGAGGCATTTAATGTTCGAGCAAAAACGGCTGATTTTCGACAAAAGAGATAACACCCCCCCATTACGTCATGCTTCAGAAATGTGGAAAATGGTCCGTTTTCAAATGTTTTATTTTTGAACATCAGTTCACATTTGTAGGTGGATCATCAGTGTTAGAGCTAAAATTAGCATGTTTAATTTGATTTTCATGCTTCCAGGGGCTCGGGAAGTGAATTAAATACCATTTGGAGGCATTTAATGTTCAAGCAAAAACGGCTGATTTTCGACAAAAGAGATAACACCCCGCCATTACGTCATGCTTCAGAAATGTGGAAAATGGTCCGTTTTCAAATGTTTTATTTTTGAACGTCAGTTCACATTTGTAGGTGGATCATCAGTGTTAGAGCTAAAATTAGCATGTTTAAAGTGATTTTCATGCTTCCAGGGACCCTAAACACAAGATTTATGGAATGGTTAAAAGTGCATGAAAATGGCCAATTTACTCACTCTGAGTTCTCAAAAAGGGTTTCTTCACCCCGGGAAGTTAATTAAATACCATTTGGAGGCATTTAATGTTCGAGCAAAAACGGCTTATTTTCGACAAAAGAGATAACACCCCCCCATTACGTCATGCTTCAGAAATGTGGAAAATGGTCCGTTTTCAAATGTTTTATTTTTGAACATCAGTTCACATTTGTAGGTGGATCATCAGTGTTAGAGCTAAAATTAGCATGTTTAAAGTGATTTTCATGCTTCCAGGGGCCCTAAACACAAGATTTATGGAATGGTTAAAAGTGCATGAAAATGGCCAATTTACTCACTCTGAGTTCTCATAAAGGGTTTCTTCACCCCGGGAAGTGAATTAAATACCATTTGGAGGCATTTAATGTTCGAGCAAAAACGGCTGATTTTCGACAAAAGAGATAACACCCCCCCATTACGTCATGCTTCAGAAATGTGGAAAATGGTCCGTTTTCAAATGTTTTATTTTTGAACATCAGTTCACATTTGTAGGTGGATCATCAGTGTTAGAGCTAAAATTAGCATGTTTAAAGTGATTTTCATGCTTCCAGGGGCTCGGGAAGTGAATTAAATACCATTTGGAGGCATTTAATGTTCAAGCAAAAACGGCTGATTTTCGACAAAAGAGATAACACCCCCCATTACGTCATGCTTCAGAAATGTGGAAAATGGTCCGTTTTCAAATGTTTTATTTTTGAACGTCAGTTCACATTTGTAGGTGGATCATCAGTGTTAGAGCTAAAATTAGCGTGTTTAAAGTGATTTTCATGCTTCCAGGGGCCCTAAACACAAGATTTATGGAATGGTTAAAAGTGCATGAAAATGGCCAATTTACTCACTCTGAGTTCTCAAAAAGGGTTTCTTCACCCCGGGAAGTGAATTAAATACTATTTGGAGGCATTTAATGTTCGAGCAAAAACGGCTGATTTTCGACAAAAGAGATAACAACCCCCATTACGTCATGCTTCAGAAATGTGGAAAATGGTCCGTTTTCAAATGTTTTATTTTTGAACGTCAGTTCACATTTGTAGGTGGATCATCAGTGTTAGAGCTAAAATTAGCATGTTTAAAGTGATTTTCATGCTTCCAGGGGCCCTAAACACAAGATTTATGGAATGGTTAAAAGTGCATAAAAATGGCCAATTTACTCACTCTGAGTTCTCAAAAAGGGTTTCTTCACCCCGGGAAGTGAATTAAATTCTATTTGGAGGCATTTAATGTTCGAGCAAAAATGGCTGATTTTCGACAAAAGAGATAACACCCCCCCATTACGTCATGCTTCAGAAATATGGAAAATGGTCCGTTTTAAAATGTTTTATTTTTGAACGTCAGTTCACATCTGTAGGTGGATCATCAGTGTTAGAGCTAAAATTAGCATGTTTAAAGTGATTTTCATGCTTCCAGGGGCCCTAAACACAAGATTTATGGAATGGTTAAAAGTGCATGAAAATGGCCAATTTACTCACTCTGAGTTCTCAAAAAGGGTTTCTTCACCCCGGGAAGTGAATTAAATACCATTTGGAGGCATTTAATGTTCGAGCAAAAACGGCAGATTTTCGACAAAAGAGATAACACCCCCCCATTATGTCATGCTTCAGAAATGTGGAAAATGGTCCGTTTTCAAATGTTTTATTTTTGAACGTCAGTTCACATTTGTAGGTGGATCATCAGTGTTAGAGCTAAAATTAGCATGTTTAAAGTGATTTTCATGCTTCCAGGGGCCCTAAACACAAGATTTATGGAATGGTTAAAAGTGCATGAAAATGGCCAATTTACTCACTCTGAGTTCTCAAAAAGGGTTTCTTCACCCCGGGAAGTTAATTAAATACCATTTGGAGGCATTTAATGTTCGAGCAAAAACGGCTGATTTTCGACAAAAGAGATAACACCCCCCATTACGTCATGCTTCAGAAATGTGGAAAATGGTCCGTTTTCAAATGTTTTATTTTTGAACATCAGTTCACATTTGTAGGTGGATCATCAGTGTTAGAGCTAAAATTAGCATGTTTAAAGTGATTTTCATGCTTCCAGGGGCTCAGGAAGTGAATTAAATACCATTTGGAGGCATTTAATGTTCAAGCAAAAACGGCTGATTTTCGACAAAAGAGATAACACCCCCCCATTACGTCATGCTTCAGAAATGTGGAAAATGGTCCGTTTTCAAATGTTTTATTTTTGAACGTCAGTTCACATTTGTAGGTGGATCATCAGTGTTAGAGCTAAAATTAGCATGTTTAAAGTGATTTTCATGCTTTCAGGGGCCCTAAACACAAGATTTATGGAAAGGTTAAAAGTGCATGAAAATGGCCAATTTACTCACTCTGAGTTCTCAAAAAGGGTTTCTTCACCCCGGGAAGTGAATTAAATACTATTTGGAGGCATTTAATGTTCAATCAAAAACAGCTGATTTTCGACAAAAGAGATAACACCCCCCCATTACGTCATGCTTCAGAAATGTGGAAAATGGTCCGTTTTCAAATGTTTTATTTTTGAACGTCAGTTCACATTTGTAGGTGGATCATCAGTGTTAGAGCTAAAATTAGCATGTTTAAAGTGATTTTCATGCTTCCAGGGGCCCTAAACACAAGATTTAAGGAATGGTTAAAAGTGCATGAAAATGGCCAATTTACTCACTCTGAGTTCTCAAAAAGGGTTTCTTCACCCCGGGAAGTGAATTAAATACCATTTGGAGGTATTTAATGTTTGAGCAAAAACGGCTGATTTTCGACAAAAGAGATAACACCCCCCCATTACGTCATGCTTCAGAAATGTGGAAAATGGTCCGTTTTCAAATGTTTTATTTTTGAACGTCAGTTCACATTTGTAGGTGGATCATCAGTGTTAGAGCTAAAATTAGCATGTTTAAAGTGATTTTCATGCTTCCAGGGGCTCGTGAAGTGAATTAAATACCATTTGGAGGCATTTAATGTTCAAGCAAAAACGGCTGATTTTCGACAAAAGAGATAACACCCCCCCCATTACGTCATGCTTCAGAAATGTGAAAAATGGTCCGTTTTCAAATGTTTTATTTTTGAACGTCAGTTCACATTTGTAGGTGGATCATCAGTGTTAGAGCTAAAATTAGCATGTTTAAAGTGATTTTCATGCTTCCAGGGGCCCTAAACACAAGATTTATGGAATGGTTAAAAGTGCATGAAAATGGCCAATTTACTCACTCTGAGTTCTCAAAAAGGGTTTCTTCACCCCGGGAAGTGAATTAAATACTATTTGGAGGCATTTAATGTTCGAGCAAAAACGGCTGATTTTCGACAAAAGAGATAACACCCCCCCATTACGTCATGCTTCAGAAATGTGGAAAATGGTCCGTTTTCAAATGTTTTATTTTTGAACGTCAGTTCACATCTGTAGGTGGATCATCAGTGTTAGAGCTAAAATTAGCATGTTTAAAGTGATTTTCATGCTTCCAGGGGCCCTAAACACAAGATTTATGGAATGGTTAAAAGTGCATGAAAATGGCCAATTTACTCACTCTGAGTTCTCAAAAAGGGTTTCTTCACCCCGGGAAGTGAATTAAATACTATTTGGAGGCATTTAATGTTCGAGCAAAAACGGCTGATTTTCGACAAAAGAGATAACACCCCCCCATTACGTCATGCTTCAGAAATGTGGAAAATGGTCCGTTTTCAAATGTTTTATTTTTGAACATCAGTTCACATTTGTAGGTGGATCATCAGTGTTAGAGCTAAAATTAGCGTGTTTAAAGTGATTTTCATGCTTCCAGGGGCCCTAAACACAAGATTTATGGAATGGTTAAAAGTGCATGAAAATGGCCAATTTACTCACTTTGAGTTCTCAAAAAGGGTTTTTTCACCCCGGGAAGTGAATTAAATACTATTTGGAGGCATTTAATGTTCGAGCAAAAACGGCTGATTTTCGACAAAAGAGATAACACCCCCCCATTACGTCATGCTTCAGAAATGGGGAAAATGGCCCATTTTCAAATGTTTTATTTTTGAACGTCAGTTCACATTTGTAGGTGGATCATCAGTGTTAGAGCTAAAATTAGCATGTTTAAAGTGATTTTCATGCTTCCAGGGGCCCTAAACACAAGATTTATGGAATGGTTAAAAGTGCATGAAAATGGCCAATTTACTCACTCTGAGTTCTCAAAAAGGGTTTCTTCACCCCGGGAAGTGAATTAAATACCATTTGGAGGCATTTAATGTTCGAGCAAAAACGGCTGATTTTCGACAAAAGAGATAACACCCCCCCATTACGTCATGCTTCAGAAATGTGGAAAATGGTCCGTTTTCAAATGTTTTATTTTTGAACGTCAGTTCACATTTGTAGGTTGATCATCAGTGTTAGAGCTAAAATTAGCATGTTTAAAGTGATTTTCATGCTTCCAGGGGCCCTAAACACAAGATTTATGGAATGGTTAAAAGTGCATGAAAATGGCCAATTTACTCACTCTGAGTTCTCAAAAAGGGTTTCTTCACCCCGGGAAGTGAATTAAATACCATTTGGAGGTATTTAATGTTTGAGCAAAAACGGCTGATTTTCGACAAAAGAGATAACACCCCCCCATTACGTCATGCTTCAGAAATGTGGAAAATGGTCCGTTTTCAAATGTTTTATTTTTGAACGTCAGTTCACATTTGTAGGTGGATCATCAGTGTTAGAGCTAAAATTAGCATGTTTAAAGTGATTTTCATGCTTCCAGGGGCTCGTGAAGTGAATTAAATACCATTTGGAGGCATTTCATGTTCAAGCAAAAACGGCTGATTTTCGACAAAAGAGATAACACCCCCCCATTACGTCATGCTTCAGAAATGTGGAAAATGGACCGTTTTCAAATGTTTTATTTTTGAACGTCAGTTCACATTTGTAGGTGGATCATCAGTGTTAGAGCTAAAATTAGCATGTTTAAAGTGATTTTCATGCTTCCAGGGGCCCTAAACACAAGATTTATGGAATGGTTAAAAGTGCATGAAAATGGCCAATTTACTCACTCTGAGTTCTCAAAAAGGGTTTCTTCACCCCGGGAAGTGAATTAAATACTATTTGGAGGCATTTAATGTTCGAGCAAAAACGGCTGATTTTCGACAAAAGAGATAACACCCCCCCATTACGTCATGCTTCAGAAATGTGGAAAATGGTCCGTTTTCAAATGTTTTATTTTTGAACGTCAGTTCACATTTGTAGGTGGATCATCAGTGTTAGAGCAAAAATTAGCATGTTTAAAGTGATTTTCATGCTTCCAGGGGCCCTAAACACAAGATTTATGGAATGGTTAAAAGTGCATGAAAATGGCCAATTTACTCACTCTGAGTTCTCAAAAAGGGTTTCTTCACCCCGGGAAGTTAATTAAATACCATTTGGAGGCATTTAATGTTCGAGCAAAAACGGCTGATTTTTGACAAAAGAGATAACACCCCCCCATTACGTCATGCTTCAGAAATGTGGAAAATGGTCCGTTTTCAAATGTTTTATTTTTGAACATCAGTTCACATTTGTAGGTGGATCATCAGTGTTAGAGCTAAAATTAGCATGTTTAATTTGATTTTCATGCTTCCAGGGGCTCGGGAAGTGAATTAAATACCATTTGGAGGCATTTAATGTTCAAGCAAAAACGGCTGATTTTCGACAAAAGAGATAACACCCCCCCATTACGTCATGCTTCAGAAATGTGGAAAATGGTCCGTTTTCAAATGTTTTATTTTTGAACGTCAGTTCACATTTGTAGGTGGATCATCAGTGTTAGAGCTAAAATTAGCATGTTTAAAGTGATTTTCATGCTTCCAGGGACCCTAAACACAAGATTTATGGAATGGTTAAAAGTGCATGAAAATGGCCAATTTACTCACTCTGAGTTCTCAAAAAGGGTTTCTTCACCCCGGGAAGTTAATTAAATACCATTTGGAGGCATTTAATGTTCGAGCAAAAACTGCTTATTTTCGACAAAAGAGATAACACCCCCCCATTACGTCATGCTTCAGAAATGTGGAAAATGGTCCGTTTTCAAATGTTTTATTTTTGAACATCAGTTCACATTTGTAGGTGGATCATCAGTGTTAGAGCTAAAATTAGCATGTTTAAAGTGATTTTCATGCTTCCAGGGGCCCTAAACACAAGATTTATGGAATGGTTAAAAGTGCATGAAAATGGCCAATTAACTCACTCTGAGTTCTCATAAAGGGTTTCTTCACCCCGGGAAGTGAATTAAATACCATTTGGAGGCATTTAATGTTCGAGCAAAAACGGCTGATTTTCGACAAAAGAGATAACACCCCTCCATTACGTCATGCTTCAGAAATGTGGAAAATGGTCCGTTTTCAAATGTTTTATTTTTGAACGTCAGTTCACATTTGTAGGTGGATCATCAGTGTTAGAGCTAAAATTAGCATGTTTAAAGTGATTTTCATGCTTCCAGGGGCCCTAAACACAAGATTTATGGAATGGTTAAAAGTGCATGAAAATGGCCAATTTACTTACTCTGAGTTCTCAAAAAGGGTTTCTTCACCCCGGGAAGTGAATTAAATACCATTTGGAGGCATTTAATGTTCGAGCAAAAACGGCTGATTTTCGACAAAAGAGATAACACCCCCCCATTACGTCATGCTTCAGAAATGTGGAAAATGGTCCGTTTTCAAATGTTTTATTTTTGAACGTCAGTTCACATTTGTAGGTTGATCATCAGTGTTAGAGCTAAAATTAGCATGTTTAAAGTGATTTTCATGCTTCCAGGGGCCCTAAACACAAGATTTATGGAATGGTTAAAAGTGCATGAAAATGGCCAATTTACTCACTCTGAGTTCTCAAAAAGGGTTTCTTCACCCCGGGAAGTGAATTAAATACCATTTGGAGGTATTTAATGTTTGAGCAAAAACGGCTGATTTTCGACAAAAGAGATAACACCCCCCCATTACGTCATGCTTCAGAAATGTGGAAAATGGTCCGTTTTCAAATGTTTTATTTTTGAACGTCAGTTCACATTTGTAGGTGGATCATCAGTGTTAGAGCTAAAATTAGCATGTTTAAAGTGATTTTCATGCTTCCAGGGGCTCGTGAAGTGAATTAAATACCATTTGGAGGCATTTCATGTTCAAGCAAAAACGGCTGATTTTCGACAAAAGAGATAACACCCCCCCCATTACGTCATGCTTCAGAAATGTGGAAAATGGACCGTTTTCAAATGTTTTATTTTTGAACGTCAGTTCACATTTGTAGGTGGATCATCAGTGTTAGAGCTAAAATTAGCATGTTTAAAGTGATTTTCATGCTTCCAGGGGCCCTAAACACAAGATTTATGGAATGGTTAAAAGTGCATGAAAATGGCCAATTTACTCACTCTGAGTTCTCATAAAGGGTTTCTTCACCCCGGGAAGTGAATTAAATACTATTTGGAGGCATTTAATGTTCGAGCAAAAACGGCTGATTTTCGACAAAAGAGATAACACCCCCCCATTACGTCATGCTTCAGAAATGTGGAAAATGGTCCGTTTTCAAATGTTTTATTTTTGAACGTCAGTTCACATTTGTAGGTGGATCATCAGTGTTAGAGCAAAAATTAGCATGTTTAAAGTGATTTTCATGCTTCCAGGGGCCCTAAACACAAGATTTATGGAATGGTTAAAAGTGCATGAAAATGGCCAATTTACTCACTCTGAGTTCTCAAAAAGGGTTTCTTCACCCCGGGAAGTTAATTAAATACCATTTGGAGGCATTTAATGTTCGAGCAAAAACGGCTGATTTTTGACAAAAGAGATAACACCCCCCCCATTACGTCATGCTTCAGAAATGTGGAAAATGGTCCGTTTTCAAATGTTTTATTTTTGAACATCAGTTCACATTTGTAGGTGGATCATCAGTGTTAGAGCTAAAATTAGCATGTTTAATTTGATTTTCATGCTTCCAGGGGCTCGGGAAGTGAATTAAATACCATTTGGAGGCATTTAATGTTCAAGCAAAAACGGCTGATTTTCGACAAAAGAGATAACACCCCCCCATTACGTCATGCTTCAGAAATGTGGAAAATGGTCCGTTTTCAAATGTTTTATTTTTGAACGTCAGTTCACATTTGTAGGTGGATCATCAGTGTTAGAGCTAAAATTAGCATGTTTAAAGTGATTTTCATGCTTCCAGGGACCCTAAACACAAGATTTATGGAATGGTTAAAAGTGCATGAAAATGGCCAATTTACTCACTCTGAGTTCTCAAAAAGGGTTTCTTCACCCCGGGAAGTTAATTAAATACCATTTGGAGGCATTTAATGTTCGAGCAAAAACTGCTTATTTTCGACAAAAGAGATAACACCCCCCCATTACGTCATGCTTCAGAAATGTGGAAAATGGTCCGTTTTCAAATGTTTTATTTTTGAACATCAGTTCACATTTGTAGGTGGATCATCAGTGTTAGAGCTAAAATTAGCATGTTTAAAGTGATTTTCATGCTTCCAGGGGCCCTAAACACAAGATTTATGGAATGGTTAAAAGTGCATGAAAATGGCCAATTAACTCACTCTGAGTTCTCATAAAGGGTTTCTTCACCCCGGGAAGTGAATTAAATACCATTTGGAGGCATTTAATGTTCGAGCAAAAACGGCTGATTTTCGACAAAAGAGATAACACCCCTCCATTACGTCATGCTTCAGAAATGTGGAAAATGGTCCGTTTTCAAATGTTTTATTTTTGAACGTCAGTTCACATTTGTAGGTGGATCATCAGTGTTAGAGCTAAAATTAGCATGTTTAAAGTGATTTTCATGCTTCCAGGGGCTCGGGAAGTGAATTAAATACCATTTGGAGGCATTTAATGTTCAAGCAAAAACGGCTGATTTTCGACAAAAGAGATAACACCCCCCCATTACGTCATGCTTCAGAAATGTGGAAAATGGTCCGTTTTCAAATGTTTTATTTTTGAACGTCAGTTCACATTTGTAGGTGGATCATCAGTGTTAGAGCTAAAAATTAGCGTGTTTAAAGTGATTTTCATGCTTCCAGGGGCCCTAAACACAAGATTTATGGAATGGTTAAAAGTGCATGAAAATGCCCCGTTTACTCACTCTGAGTTCTCAAAAAGGGTTTCTTCACCCCGGGAAGTGAATTAAATACTATTTGGAGGCATTTAATGTTCAAGCAAAAACAGCTGATTTTCGACAAAAGAGATAACACCCCCACTACGTCATGCTTCAGAAATGTGGAAAATGGTCCGTTTTCAAATGTTTTATTTTTGAACGTCAGTTCACATTTGTAGGTGGATCATCAGTGTTAGAGCTAAAATTAGCATGTTTAAAGTGATTTTCATGCTTCCAGGGGCCCTAAACACAAGATTTATGGAATGGTTAAAAGTGCATGAAAATGGCCAATTTACTCACTCTGAGTTCTCAAAAAGGGTTTCTTCACCCCGGGAAGTGAATTAAATACTATTTGGAGGCATTTAATGTTCAAGCAAAAACAGCTGATTTTCGACAAAAGAGATAACACCCCCCCATTACGTCATGATTCAGAAATGTGGAAAATGGTCCGTTTTCAAATGTTTTATTTTTGAACGTCAGTTCACATTTGTAGGTGGATCATCAGTGTTAGAGCTAAAATTAGCATGTTTAAAGTGATTTTCATGCTTCCAGGGGCCCTAAACACAAGATTTAAGGAATGGTTAAAAGTGCATGAAAATGGCCAATTTACTCACTCTGAGTTCTCAAAAAGGGTTTCTTCACCCCGGGAAGTGAATTAAATACCATTTGGAGGTATTTAATGTTCGAGCAAAAACGGCTGATTTTCGACAAAAGAGATAACACCCCCCCATTACGTCATGCTTCAGAAATGTGGAAAATGGTCCGTTTTCAAATGTTTTATTTTTGAACGTCAGTTCACATTTGTAGGTGGATCATCAGTGTTAGAGCTAAAATTAGCATGTTTAAAGTGATTTTCATGCTTCCAGGGGCTCGTGAAGTGAATTAAATACCATTTGGAGGCATTTAATGTTCAAGCAAAAACGGCTGATTTTCGACAAAAGAGATAACACCCCCCCATTACGTCATGCTTCAGAAATGTGGAAAATGGTCCGTTTTCAAATGTTTTATTTTTGAACGTCAGTTCACATTTGTAGGTGGATCATCAGTGTTAGAGCTAAAATTAGCATGTTTAAAGTGATTTTCATGCTTCCAGGGGCCCTAAACACAAGATTTATGGAATGGTTAAAAGTGCATGAAAATGGCCAATTTACTCACTCTGAGTTCTCAAAAAGGGTTTCTTCACCCCGGGAAGTGAATTAAATACTATTTGGAGGCATTTAATGTTCGAGCAAAAACGGCTGATTTTCGACAAAAGAGATAACACCCCCCCATTACGTCATGCTTCAGAAATGTGGAAAATGGTCCGTTTTCAAATGTTTTATTTTTGAACGTCAGTTCACATCTGTAGGTGGATCATCAGTGTTAGAGCTAAAATTAGCATGTTTAAAGTGATTTTCATGCTTCCAGGGGCCCTAAACACAAGATTTATGGAATGGTTAAAAGTGCATGAAAATGGCCAATTTACTCACTCTGAGTTCTCAAAAAGGGTTCCTTCACCCCGGGAAGTGAATTAAATACTATTTGGAGGCATTTAATGTTCGAGCAAAAACGGCTGATTTTCGACAAAAGAGATAACACCCCCCCATTACGTCATGCTTCAGAAATGTGGAAAATGGCCCATTTTCAAATGTTTTATTTTTGAACGTCAGGTCACATTTGTAGGTGGATCATCAGTGTTAGAGCTAAAATTAGCATGTTTAAAGTGATTTTCATGCTTCCAGGGGCCCAAACACAAGATTTATGGAATGGTTAAAAGTGCATGAAAATGGCCAATTTACTCACTGTGAGTTCTCAAAAAGGGTTTCTTCACCCCGGGAAGTGAATTAAATACCATTTGGAGGCATTTAATGTTCGAGCAAAAACGGCTGATTTTCGACAAAAGAGATAACACCCTCCCATTACGTCATGCTTCAGAAATGTGGAAAATGGTCCGTTTTCAAATGTTTTATTTTTGAACGTCAGTTCACATTTGTAGGTTGATCATCAGTGTTAGAGCTAAAATTAGCATGTTTAAAGTGATTTTCATGCTTCCAGGGGCCCTAAACACAAGATTTATGGAATGGTTAAAAGTGCATGAAAATGGCCAATTTACTCACTCTGAGTTCTCAAAAAGGGTTTCTTCACCCCGGGAAGTGAATTAAATACCATTTGGAGGTATTTAATGTTTGAGCAAAAACGGCTGATTTTCGACAAAAGAGATAACACCCCCCCATTACGTCATGCTTCAGAAATGTGGAAAATGGTCCGTTTTCAAATGTTTTATTTTTGAACGTCAGTTCACATTTGTAGGTGGATCATCAGTGTTAGAGCTAAAATTAGCATGTTTAAAGTGATTTTCATGCTTCCAGGGGCTCGTGAAGTGAATTAAATACCATTTGGAGGCATTTCATGTTCAAGCAAAAACGGCTGATTTTCGACAAAAGAGATAACACCCCCCCATTACGTCATGCTTCAGAAATGTGGAAAATGGACCGTTTTCAAATGTTTTATTTTTGAACGTCAGTTCACATTTGTAGGTGGATCATCAGTGTTAGAGCTAAAATTAGCATGTTTAAAGTGATTTTCATGCTTCCAGGGGCCCTAAACACAAGATTTATGGAATGGTTAAAAGTGCATGAAAATGGCCAATTTACTCACTCTGAGTTCTCAAAAAGGGTTTCTTCACCCCGGGAAGTGAATTAAATACTATTTGGAGGCATTTAATGTTCGAGCAAAAACGGCTGATTTTCGACAAAAGAGATAACACCCCCCCATTACGTCATGCTTCAGAAATGTGGAAAATGGTCCGTTTTCAAATGTTTTATTTTTGAACGTCAGTTCACATTTGTAGGTGGATCATCAGTGTTAGAGCAAAAATTAGCATGTTTAAAGTGATTTTCATGCTTCCAGGGGCCCTAAACACAAGATTTATGGAATGGTTAAAAGTGCATGAAAATGGCCAATTTACTCACTCTGAGTTCTCAAAAAGGGTTTCTTCACCCCGGGAAGTTAATTAAATACCATTTGGAGGCATTTAATGTTCGAGCAAAAACGGCTGATTTTCGACAAAAGAGATAACACCCCCCCATTACGTCATGCTTCAGAAATGTGGAAAATGGTCCGTTTTCAAATGTTTTATTTTTGAACATCAGTTCACATTTGTAGGTGGATCATCAGTGTTAGAGCTAAAATTAGCATGTTTAATTTGATTTTCATGCTTCCAGGGGCTCGGGAAGTGAATTAAATACCATTTGGAGGCATTTAATGTTCAAGCAAAAACGGCTGATTTTCGACAAAAGAGATAACACCCCCCCATTACGTCATGCTTCAGAAATGTGGAAAATGGTCCGTTTTCAAATGTTTTATTTTTGAACGTCAGTTCACATTTGTAGGTGGATCATCAGTGTTAGAGCTAAAATTAGCATGTTTAAAGTGATTTTCATGCTTCCAGGGACCCTAAACACAAGATTTATGGAATGGTTAAAAGTGCATGAAAATGGCCAATTTACTCACTCTGAGTTCTCAAAAAGGGTTTCTTCACCCCGGGAAGTTAATTAAATACCATTTGGAGGCATTTAATGTTCGAGCAAAAACTGCTTATTTTCGACAAAAGAGATAACACCCCCCCATTACGTCATGCTTCAGAAATGTGGAAAATGGTCCGTTTTCAAATGTTTTATTTTTGAACATCAGTTCACATTTGTAGGTGGATCATCAGTGTTAGAGCTAAAATTAGCATGTTTAAAGTGATTTTCATGCTTCCAGGGGCCCTAAACACAAGATTTATGGAATGGTTAAAAGTGCATGAAAATGGCCAATTAACTCACTCTGAGTTCTCATAAAGGGTTTCTTCACCCCGGGAAGTAAATTAAATACCATTTGGAGGCATTTAATGTTCGAGCAAAAACGGCTGATTTTCGACAAAAGAGATAACACCCCTCCATTACGTCATGCTTCAGAAATGTGGAAAATGGTCCGTTTTCAAATGTTTTATTTTTGAACGTCAGTTCACATTTGTAGGTGGATCATCAGTGTTAGAGCTAAAATTAGCATGTTTAAAGTGATTTTCATGCTTCCAGGGGCTCGGGAAGTGAATTAAATACCATTTGGAGGCATTTAATGTTCGAGCAAAAACTGCTTATTTTCGACAAAAGAGATAACACCCCCCCATTACGTCATGCTTCAGAAATGTGGAAAATGGTCCGTTTTCAAATGTTTTATTTTTGAACATCAGTTCACATTTGTAGGTGGATCATCAGTGTTAGAGCTAAAATTAGCATGTTTAAAGTGATTTTCATGCTTCCAGGGGCCCTAAACACAAGATTTATGGAATGGTTAAAAGTGCATGAAAATGGCCAATTAACTCACTCTGAGTTCTCATAAAGGGTTTCTTCACCCCGGGAAGTAAATTAAATACCATTTGGAGGCATTTAATGTTCGAGCAAAAACGGCTGATTTTCGACAAAAGAGATAACACCCCTCCATTACGTCATGCTTCAGAAATGTGGAAAATGGTCCGTTTTCAAATGTTTTATTTTTGAACGTCAGTTCACATTTGTAGGTGGATCATCAGTGTTAGAGCTAAAATTAGCATGTTTAAAGTGATTTTCATGCTTCCAGGGGCTCGTGAAGTGAATTAAATACCATTTGGAGGCATTTAATGTTCAAGCAAAAACGGCTGATTTTCGACAAAAGAGATAACACCCCCCCATTACGTCATGCTTCAGAAATGTGGAAAATGGTCCGTTTTCAAATGTTTTATTTTTGAACGTCAGTTCACATTTGTAGGTGGATCATCAGTGTTAGAGCTAAAATTAGCATGTTTAAAGTGATTTTCATGCTTCCAGGGGCCCTAAACACAAGATTTATGGAATGGTTAAAAGTGCATGAAAATGGCCAATTTACTCACTCTGAGTTCTCAAAAAGGGTTTCTTCACCCCGGGAAGTGAATTAAATACTATTTGGAGGCATTTAATGTTCGAGCAAAAACGGCTGATTTTCGACAAAAGAGATAACACCCCCCCATTACGTCATGCTTCAGAAATGTGGAAAATGGTCCGTTTTCAAATGTTTTATTTTTGAACGTCAGTTCACATCTGTAGGTGGATCATCAGTGTTAGAGCTAAAATTAGCATGTTTAAAGTGATTTTCATGCTTCCAGGGGCCCTAAACACAAGATTTATGGAATGGTTAAAAGTGCATGAAAATGGCCAATTTACTCACTCTGAGTTCTCAAAAAGGGTTCCTTCACCCCGGGAAGTGAATTAAATACTATTTGGAGGCATTTAATGTTCGAGCAAAAACGGCTGATTTTCGACAAAAGAGATAACACCCCCCCATTACGTCATGCTTCAGAAATGTGGAAAATGGCCCATTTTCAAATGTTTTATTTTTGAACGTCAGGTCACATTTGTAGGTGGATCATCAGTGTTAGAGCTAAAATTAGCATGTTTAAAGTGATTTTCATGCTTCCAGGGGCCCAAACACAAGATTTATGGAATGGTTAAAAGTGCATGAAAATGGCCAATTTACTCACTGTGAGTTCTCAAAAAGGGTTTCTTCACCCCGGGAAGTGAATTAAATACCATTTGGAGGCATTTAATGTTCGAGCAAAAACGGCTGATTTTCGACAAAAGAGATAACACCCTCCCATTACGTCATGCTTCAGAAATGTGGAAAATGGTCCGTTTTCAAATGTTTTATTTTTGAACGTCAGTTCACATTTGTAGGTTGATCATCAGTGTTAGAGCTAAAATTAGCATGTTTAAAGTGATTTTCATGCTTCCAGGGGCCCTAAACACAAGATTTATGGAATGGTTAAAAGTGCATGAAAATGGCCAATTTACTCACTCTGAGTTCTCAAAAAGGGTTTCTTCACCCCGGGAAGTGAATTAAATACCATTTGGAGGTATTTAATGTTTGAGCAAAAACGGCTGATTTTCGACAAAAGAGATAACACCCCCCCATTACGTCATGCTTCAGAAATGTGGAAAATGGTCCGTTTTCAAATGTTTTATTTTTGAACGTCAGTTCACATTTGTAGGTGGATCATCAGTGTTAGAGCTAAAATTAGCATGTTTAAAGTGATTTTCATGCTTCCAGGGGCTCGTGAAGTGAATTAAATACCATTTGGAGGCATTTCATGTTCAAGCAAAAACGGCTGATTTTCGACAAAAGAGATAACACCCCCCCATTACGTCATGCTTCAGAAATGTGGAAAATGGACCGTTTTCAAATGTTTTATTTTTGAACGTCAGTTCACATTTGTAGGTGGATCATCAGTGTTAGAGCTAAAATTAGCATGTTTAAAGTGATTTTCATGCTTCCAGGGGCCCTAAACACAAGATTTATGGAATGGTTAAAAGTGCATGAAAATGGCCAATTTACTCACTCTGAGTTCTCAAAAAGGGTTTCTTCACCCCGGGAAGTGAATTAAATACTATTTGGAGGCATTTAATGTTCGAGCAAAAACGGCTGATTTTCGACAAAAGAGATAACACCCCCCCATTACGTCATGCTTCAGAAATGTGGAAAATGGTCCGTTTTCAAATGTTTTATTTTTGAACGTCAGTTCACATTTGTAGGTGGATCATCAGTGTTAGAGCAAAAATTAGCATGTTTAAAGTGATTTTCATGCTTCCAGGGGCCCTAAACACAAGATTTATGGAATGGTTAAAAGTGCATGAAAATGGCCAATTTACTCACTCTGAGTTCTCAAAAAGGGTTTCTTCACCCCGGGAAGTTAATTAAATACCATTTGGAGGCATTTAATGTTCGAGCAAAAACGGCTGATTTTCGACAAAAGAGATAACACCCCCCCATTACGTCATGCTTCAGAAATGTGGAAAATGGTCCGTTTTCAAATGTTTTATTTTTGAACATCAGTTCACATTTGTAGGTGGATCATCAGTGTTAGAGCTAAAATTAGCATGTTTAATTTGATTTTCATGCTTCCAGGGGCTCGGGAAGTGAATTAAATACCATTTGGAGGCATTTAATGTTCAAGCAAAAACGGCTGATTTTCGACAAAAGAGATAACACCCCCCCATTACGTCATGCTTCAGAAATGTGGAAAATGGTCCGTTTTCAAATGTTTTATTTTTGAACGTCAGTTCACATTTGTAGGTGGATCATCAGTGTTAGAGCTAAAATTAGCATGTTTAAAGTGATTTTCATGCTTCCAGGGACCCTAAACACAAGATTTATGGAATGGTTAAAAGTGCATGAAAATGGCCAATTTACTCACTCTGAGTTCTCAAAAAGGGTTTCTTCACCCCGGGAAGTTAATTAAATACCATTTGGAGGCATTTAATGTTCGAGCAAAAACTGCTTATTTTCGACAAAAGAGATAACACCCCCCCATTACGTCATGCTTCAGAAATGTGGAAAATGGTCCGTTTTCAAATGTTTTATTTTTGAACATCAGTTCACATTTGTAGGTGGATCATCAGTGTTAGAGCTAAAATTAGCATGTTTAAAGTGATTTTCATGCTTCCAGGGGCCCTAAACACAAGATTTATGGAATGGTTAAAAGTGCATGAAAATGGCCAATTAACTCACTCTGAGTTCTCATAAAGGGTTTCTTCACCCCGGGAAGTAAATTAAATACCATTTGGAGGCATTTAATGTTCGAGCAAAAACGGCTGATTTTCGACAAAAGAGATAACACCCCTCCATTACGTCATGCTTCAGAAATGTGGAAAATGGTCCGTTTTCAAATGTTTTATTTTTGAACGTCAGTTCACATTTGTAGGTGGATCATCAGTGTTAGAGCTAAAATTAGCATGTTTAAAGTGATTTTCATGCTTCCAGGGGCTCGGGAAGTGAATTAAATACCATTTGGAGGCATTTAATGTTCGAGCAAAAACTGCTTATTTTCGACAAAAGAGATAACACCCCCCCATTACGTCATGCTTCAGAAATGTGGAAAATGGTCCGTTTTCAAATGTTTTATTTTTGAACATCAGTTCACATTTGTAGGTGGATCATCAGTGTTAGAGCTAAAATTAGCATGTTTAAAGTGATTTTCATGCTTCCAGGGGCCCTAAACACAAGATTTATGGAATGGTTAAAAGTGCATGAAAATGGCCAATTAACTCACTCTGAGTTCTCATAAAGGGTTTCTTCACCCCGGGAAGTAAATTAAATACCATTTGGAGGCATTTAATGTTCGAGCAAAAACGGCTGATTTTCGACAAAAGAGATAACACCCCTCCATTACGTCATGCTTCAGAAATGTGGAAAATGGTCCGTTTTCAAATGTTTTATTTTTGAACGTCAGTTCACATTTGTAGGTGGATCATCAGTGTTAGAGCTAAAATTAGCATGTTTAAAGTGATTTTCATGCTTCCAGGGGCTCGGGAAGTGAATTAAATACCATTTGGAGGCATTTAATGTTCAAGCAAAAACGGCTGATTTTCGACAAAAGAGATAACACCCCCCCATTACGTCATGCTTCAGAAATGTGGAAAATGGTCCATTTTCAAATGTTTTATTTTTGAACGTCAGTTCACATTTGTAGGTGGATCATCAGTGTTAGAGCTAAAATTAGCATGTTTAAAGTGATTTTCATGCTTCCAGGGGCCCTAAACACAAGATTTATGGAATGGTTAAAAGTGCATGAAAATGGCCAATTTACTCACTCTGAGTTCTCAAAAAGGGTTTCTTCACCCCGGGAAGTTAATTAAATACCATCTGGAGGCATTTAATGTTCGAGCAAAAACGTCTGATTTTCGACAAAAGAGATAACACCCCCCCATTACGTCATGCTTCAGAAATGTGGAAAATGGTCCGTTTTCAAATGTTTTATTTTTGAACGTCAGTTCACATTTGTAGGTGGATCATCAGTGTTACAGCTAAAATTAGCATGTTTAAAGTGATTTTCATGCTTCCAGGGGCTCGGGAAGTGAATTAAATACCATTTGGAGGCATTTAATGTTCAAGCAAAAACGGCTGATTTTCGACAAAAGAGATAACACCCCCCATTACGTCATGCTTCAGAAATGTGGAAAATGGTCCGTTTTCAAATGTTTTATTTTTGAACGTCAGTTCACATTTGTAGGTGGATCATCAGTGTTAGAGCTAAAATTAGCATGTTTAAAGTGATTTTCATGCTTCCAGGGGCCCTAAACACAAGATTTATGGAATGGTTAAAAGTGCATGAAAATGGCCAATTTACTCACTCTGAGTTCTCAGAAAGGGTTTCTTCACCCCGGGAAGTGAATTAAATACTTTTTGGAGGCATTTAATGTTCGAGCAAAATCGGCTGATTTTCGACAAAAGAGATAACACCCCCCATTACGTCATGCTTCAGAAATGTGGAAAATGGTCCGTTTTCAAATGTTTTATTTTTGAACGTCAGTTCACATTTGTAGGTGGATCATCAGTGTTAGAGCTAAAATTAGCATGTTTAAAGTGATTTTCATGCTTCCAGGGGCCCTAAACACAAGATTTATGGAATGGTTAAAAGTGCATGAAAATGGCCAATTTACTCACTCTGAGTTCTCAAAAAGGGTTTCTTCACCCTGGGAAGTTAATTAAATACCATCTGGAGGCATTTAATGTTCGAGCAAAAACGTCTGATTTTCGACAAAAGAGATAACACCCCCCCATTACGTCATGCTTCAGAAATGTGGAAAATGGTCCGTTTTCAAATGTTTTCTTTTTGAACGTCAGTTCACATTTGTAGGTGGATCATCAGTGTTAGAGCTAAAATTAGCGTGTTTAAACTGATTTTCATGCTTCCAGGGGCCCTAAACACAAGATTTATGGAATGGTTAAAAGTGCATGAAAATGCCCCGTTTACTCACTCTGAGTTCTCAAAAAGGGTTTCTTCACCCCGGGAAGTGAATTAAATACTATTTGGAGGCATTTAATGTTCAAGCAAAAACAGCTGATTTTCGACAAAAGAGATAACACCCCCCCATTACGTCATGCTTCAGAAATGTGGAAAATGGTCCATTTTCAAATGTTTTATTTTTGAACGTCAGTTCACATTTGTAGGTGGATCATCAGTGTTAGAGCTAAAATTAGCATGTTTAAAGTGATTTTCATGCTTCCAGGGGCCCTAAACACAAGATTTATGGAATGGTTAAAAGTGCATGAAAATGGCCAATTTACTCACTCTGAGTTCTCAAAAAGGGTTTCTTCACCCCGGGAAGTTAATTAAATACCATCTGGAGGCATTTAATGTTCGAGCAAAAACGTCTGATTTTCGACAAAAGAGATAACACCCCCCCATTACGTCATGCTTCAGAAATGTGGAAAATGGTCCGTTTTCAAATGTTTTATTTTTGAACGTCAGTTCACATTTGTAGGTGGATCATCAGTGTTACAGCTAAAATTAGCATGTTTAAAGTGATTTTCATGCTTCCAGGGGCTCGGGAAGTGAATTAAATACCATTTGGAGGCATTTAATGTTCAAGCAAAAACGGCTGATTTTCGACAAAAGAGATAAAACCCCCCCATTACGTCATGTTTCAGAAATGTGGAAAATGGTCCGTTTTCAAATGTTTTATTTTTGAACGTCAGTTCACATTTGTAGGTGGATCATCAGTGTTAGAGCTAAAATTAGCATGTTTAAAGTGATTTTCATGCTTCCAGGGGCCCTAAACACAAGATTTATGGAATGGTTAAAAGTGCATGAAAATGGCCAATTTACTCACTCTGAGTTCTCAAAAAGGGTTTCTTCACCCCGGGAAGTGAATTAAATACCATTTGGATTCATTTAATGTTCGAGCACAAACGGCTGATTTTCAACAAAAGAGATAACACCCCCCCATTACGTCATGCTTCAGAAATGTGGAAAATGGTCCGTTTTCAAATGTTTTATTTTTGAACGTCAGTTCACATTTGTAGGTGGATCATCAGTGTTAGAGCTAAAATTAGCATGTTTAAAGTGATTTTCATGCTTCCAGGGGCCCTAAACACAAGATTTATGGAATGGTTAAAAGTGCATGAAAATGGCCAATTTACTCACTCTGAGTTCTCAAAAAGGGTTTCTTCACCCCGGGAAGTGAATTAAATACCATTTGGAGGCATTTAATGTTCGAGCAAAAACGGCTGATTTTCGACAAAAGAGATAACACCCTCCCATTACGTCATGCTTCAGAAATGTGGAAAATGGTCCGTTTTCAAATGTTTTATTTTTGAACGTCAGTTCACATTTGTAGGTTGATCATCAGTGTTAGAGCTAAAATTAGCATGTTTAAAGTGATTTTCATGCTTCCAGGGGCCCTAAACACAAGATTTATGGAATGGTTAAAAGTGCATGAAAATGGCCAATTTACTCACTCTGAGTTCTCAAAAAGGGTTTCTTCACCCCGGGAAGTGAATTAAATACCATTTGGAGGTATTTAATGTTTGAGCAAAAACGGCTGATTTTCGACAAAAGACATAACACCCCCCCATTACGTCATGCTTCAGAAATGTGGAAAATGGTCCGTTTTCAAATGTTTTATTTTTGAACGTCAGTTCACATTTGTAGGTGGATCATCAGTGTTAGAGCTAAAATTAGCATGTTTAAAGTGATTTTCATGCTTCCAGGGGCTCGTGAAGTGAATTAAATACCATTTGGAGGCATTTCATGTTCAAGCAAAAACGGCTGATTTTCGACAAAAGAGATAACACCCCCCCATTACGTCATGCTTCAGAAATGTGGAAAATGGTCCGTTTTCAAATGTTTTATTTTTGAACGTCAGTTCACATTTGTAGGTGGATCATCAGTGTTAGAGCTAAAATTAGCATGTTTAAAGTGATTTTCATGCTTCCAGGGGCCCTAAACACAAGATTTATGGAATGGTTAAAAGTGCATGAAAATGGCCAATTTACTCACTCTGAGTTCTCAAAAAGGGTTTCTTCACCCCGGGAAGGGAATTAAATACTATTTGGAGGCATTTAATGTTCGAGCAAAAACGGCTGATTTTCGACAAAAGAGATAACACCCCCCCATTACGTCATGCTTCAGAAATGTGGAAAATGGTCCGTTTTCAAATGTTTTATTTTTGAACGTCAGTTCACATTTGTAGGTGGATCATCAGTGTTAGAGCAAAAATTAGCATGTTTAAAGTGATTTTCATGCTTCCAGGGGCCCTAAACACAAGATTTATGGAATGGTTAAAAGTGCATGAAAATGGCCAATTTACTCACTCTGAGTTCTCAAAAAGGGTTTCTTCACCCCGGGAAGTTAATTAAATACCATTTGGAGGCATTTAATGTTCGAGCAAAAACGGCTGATTTTCGACAAAAGAGATAACACCCCCCCATTACGTCATGCTTCAGAAATGTGGAAAATGGTCCGTTTTCAAATGTTTTATTTTTGAACATCAGTTCACATTTGTAGGTGGATCATCAGTGTTAGAGCTAAAATTAGCATGTTTAATTTGATTTTCATGCTTCCAGGGGCTCGGGAAGTGAATTAAATACCATTTGGAGGCATTTAATGTTCAAGCAAAAACGGCTGATTTTCGACAAAAGAGATAACACCCCCCCATTACGTCATGCTTCAGAAATGTGGAAAATGGTCCGTTTTCAAATGTTTTATTTTTGAACGTCAGTTCACATTTGTAGGTGGATCATCAGTGTTAGAGCTAAAATTAGCATGTTTAAAGTGATTTTCATGCTTCCAGGGACCCTAAACACAAGATTTATGGAATGGTTAAAAGTGCATGAAAATGGCCAATTTACTCACTCTGAGTTCTCAAAAAGGGTTTCTTCACCCCGGGAAGTTAATTAAATACCATTTGGAGGCATTTAATGTTCGAGCAAAAACTGCTTATTTTCGACAAAAGAGATAACACCCCCCCATTACGTCATGCTTCAGAAATGTGGAAAATGGTCCGTTTTCAAATGTTTTATTTTTGAACATCAGTTCACATTTGTAGGTGGATCATCAGTGTTAGAGCTAAAATTAGCATGTTTAAAGTGATTTTCATGCTTCCAGGGGCCCTAAACACAAGATTTATGGAATGGTTAAAAGTGCATGAAAATGGCCAATTAACTCACTCTGAGTTCTCATAAAGGGTTTCTTCACCCCGGGAAGTGAATTAAATACCATTTGGAGGCATTTAATGTTCGAGCAAAAACGGCTGATTTTCGACAAAAGAGATAACACCCCTCCATTACGTCATGCTTCAGAAATGTGGAAAATGGTCCGTTTTCAAATGTTTTATTTTTGAACGTCAGTTCACATTTGTAGGTGGATCATCAGTGTTAGAGCTAAAATTAGCATGTTTAAAGTGATTTTCATGCTTCCAGGGGCTCGGGAAGTGAATTAAATACCATTTGGAGGCATTTAATGTTCGAGCAAAAACGGCTGATTTTCGACAAAAGAGATAACACCCTCCCATTACGTCATGCTTCAGAAATGTGGAAAATGGTCCGTTTTCAAATGTTTTATTTTTGAACGTCAGTTCACATTTGTAGGTTGATCATCAGTGTTAGAGCTAAAATTAGCATGTTTAAAGTGATTTTCATGCTTCCAGGGGCCCTAAACACAAGATTTATGGAATGGTTAAAAGTGCATGAAAATGGCCAATTTACTCACTCTGAGTTCTCAAAAAGGGTTTCTTCACCCCGGGAAGTGAATTAAATACCATTTGGAGGTATTTAATGTTTGAGCAAAAACGGCTGATTTTCGACAAAAGACATAACACCCCCCCATTACGTCATGCTTCAGAAATGTGGAAAATGGTCCGTTTTCAAATGTTTTATTTTTGAACGTCAGTTCACATTTGTAGGTGGATCATCAGTGTTAGAGCTAAAATTAGCATGTTTAAAGTGATTTTCATGCTTCCAGGGGCTCGTGAAGTGAATTAAATACCATTTGGAGGCATTTCATGTTCAAGCAAAAACGGCTGATTTTCGACAAAAGAGATAACACCCCCCCATTACGTCATGCTTCAGAAATGTGGAAAATGGACCGTTTTCAAATGTTTTATTTTTGAACGTCAGTTCACATTTGTAGGTGGATCATCAGTGTTAGAGCTAAAATTAGCATGTTTAAAGTGATTTTCATGCTTCCAGGGGCCCTAAACACAAGATTTATGGAATGGTTAAAAGTGCATGAAAATGGCCAATTTACTCACTCTGAGTTCTCAAAAAGGGTTTCTTCACCCCGGGAAGGGAATTAAATACTATTTGGAGGCATTTAATGTTCGAGCAAAAACGGCTGATTTTCGACAAAAGAGATAACACCCCCCCATTACGTCATGCTTCAGAAATGTGGAAAATGGTCCGTTTTCAAATGTTTTATTTTTGAACGTCAGTTCACATTTGTAGGTGGATCATCAGTGTTAGAGCAAAAATTAGCATGTTTAAAGTGATTTTCATGCTTCCAGGGGCCCTAAACACAAGATTTATGGAATGGTTAAAAGTGCATGAAAATGGCCAATTTACTCACTCTGAGTTCTCAAAAAGGGTTTCTTCACCCCGGGAAGTTAATTAAATACCATTTGGAGGCATTTAATGTTCGAGCAAAAACGGCTGATTTTCGACAAAAGAGATAACACCCCCCCATTACGTCATGCTTCAGAAATGTGGAAAATGGTCCGTTTTCAAATGTTTTATTTTTGAACATCAGTTCACATTTGTAGGTGGATCATCAGTGTTAGAGCTAAAATTAGCATGTTTAATTTGATTTTCATGCTTCCAGGGGCTCGGGAAGTGAATTAAATACCATTTGGAGGCATTTAATGTTCAAGCAAAAACGGCTGATTTTCGACAAAAGAGATAACACCCCCCCATTACGTCATGCTTCAGAAATGTGGAAAATGGTCCGTTTTCAAATGTTTTATTTTTGAACGTCAGTTCACATTTGTAGGTGGATCATCAGTGTTAGAGCTAAAATTAGCATGTTTAAAGTGATTTTCATGCTTCCAGGGACCCTAAACACAAGATTTATGGAATGGTTAAAAGTGCATGAAAATGGCCAATTTACTCACTCTGAGTTCTCAAAAAGGGTTTCTTCACCCCGGGAAGTTAATTAAATACCATTTGGAGGCATTTAATGTTCGAGCAAAAACTGCTTATTTTCGACAAAAGAGATAACACCCCCCCATTACGTCATGCTTCAGAAATGTGGAAAATGGTCCGTTTTCAAATGTTTTATTTTTGAACATCAGTTCACATTTGTAGGTGGATCATCAGTGTTAGAGCTAAAATTAGCATGTTTAAAGTGATTTTCATGCTTCCAGGGGCCCTAAACACAAGATTTATGGAATGGTTAAAAGTGCATGAAAATGGCCAATTAACTCACTCTGAGTTCTCATAAAGGGTTTCTTCACCCCGGGAAGTGAATTAAATACCATTTGGAGGCATTTAATGTTCGAGCAAAAACGGCTGATTTTCGACAAAAGAGATAACACCCCTCCATTACGTCATGCTTCAGAAATGTGGAAAATGGTCCGTTTTCAAATGTTTTATTTTTGAACGTCAGTTCACATTTGTAGGTGGATCATCAGTGTTAGAGCTAAAATTAGCATGTTTAAAGTGATTTTCATGCTTCCAGGGGCTCGGGAAGTGAATTAAATACCATTTGGAGGCATTTAATGTTCAAGCAAAAACGGCTGATTTTCGACAAAAGAGATAACACCCCCCCATTACGTCATGCTTCAGAAATGTGGAAAATGGTCCATTTTCAAATGTTTTATTTTTGAACGTCAGTTCACATTTGTAGGTGGATCATCAGTGTTAGAGCTAAAATTAGCATGTTTAAAGTGATTTTCATGCTTCCAGGGGCCCTAAACACAAGATTTATGGAATGGTTAAAAGTGCATGAAAATGGCCAATTTACTCACTCTGAGTTCTCAAAAAGGGTTTCTTCACCCCGGGAAGTTAATTAAATACCATCTGGAGGCATTTAATGTTCGAGCAAAAACGTCTGATTTTCGACAAAAGAGATAACACCCCCCCATTACGTCATGCTTCAGAAATGTGGAAAATGGTCCGTTTTCAAATGTTTTATTTTTGAACGTCAGTTCACATTTGTAGGTGGATCATCAGTGTTACAGCTAAAATTAGCATGTTTAAAGTGATTTTCATGCTTCCAGGGGCTCGGGAAGTGAATTAAATACCATTTGGAGGCATTTAATGTTCAAGCAAAAACGGCTGATTTTCGACAAAAGAGATAACACCCCCCATTACGTCATGCTTTAGAAATGTGGAAAATGGTCCGTTTTCAAATGTTTTATTTTTGAACGTCAGTTCACATTTGTAGGTGGATCATCAGTGTTAGAGCTAAAATTAGCATGTTTAAAGTGATTTTCATGCTTCCAGGGGCCCTAAACACAAGATTTATGGAATGGTTAAAAGTGCATGAAAATGGCCAATTTACTCACTCTGAGTTCTCAGAAAGGGTTTCTTCACCCCGGGAAGTGAATTAAATACTTTTTGGAGGCATTTAATGTTCGAGCAAAAACGGCTGATTTTCGACAAAAGAGATAACACCCCCCATTACGTCATGCTTCAGAAATGTGGAAAATGGTCCGTTTTCAAATGTTTTATTTTTGAACGTCAGTTCACATTTGTAGGTGGATCATCAGTGTTAGAGCTAAAATTAGCATGTTTAAAGTGATTTTCATGCTTCCAGGGGCCCTAAACACAAGATTTATGGAATGGTTAAAAGTGCATGAAAATGGCCATTTTACTCACTCTGAGTTCTCAAAAAGGGTTTCTTCACCCTGGGAAGTTAATTAAATACCATCTGGAGGCATTTAATGTTCGAGCAAAAACGTCTGATTTTCGACAAAAGAGATAACACCCCCCCATTACGTCATGCTTCAGAAATGTGGAAAATGGTCCGTTTTCAAATGTTTTCTTTTTGAACGTCAGTTCACATTTGTAGGTGGATCATCAGTGTTAGAGCTAAAATTAGCGTGTTTAAACTGATTTTCATGCTTCCAGGGGCCCTAAACACAAGATTTATGGAATGGTTAAAAGTGCATGAAAATGCCCCGTTTACTCACTCTGAGTTCTCAAAAAGGGTTTCTTCACCCCGGGAAGTGAATTAAATACTATTTGGAGGCATTTAATGTTCAAGCAAAAACAGCTGATTTTCGACAAAAGAGATAACACCCCCCCATTACGTCATGCTTCAGAAATGTGGAAAATGGTCCATTTTCAAATGTTTTATTTTTGAACGTCAGTTCACATTTGTAGGTGGATCATCAGTGTTAGAGCTAAAATTAGCATGTTTAAAGTGATTTTCATGCTTCCAGGGGCCCTAAACACAAGATTTATGGAATGGTTAAAAGTGCATGAAAATGGCCAATTTACTCACTCTGAGTTCTCAAAAAGGGTTTCTTCACCCCGGGAAGTTAATTAAATACCATCTGGAGGCATTTAATGTTCGAGCAAAAACGTCTGATTTTCGACAAAAGAGATAACACACCCCCATTACGTCATGCTTCAGAAATGTGGAAAATGGTCCGTTTTCAAATGTTTTATTTTTGAACGTCAGTTCACATTTGTAGGTGGATCATCAGTGTTACAGCTAAAATTAGCATGTTTAAAGTGATTTTCATGCTTCCAGGGGCTCGGGAAGTGAATTAAATACCATTTGGAGGCATTTAATGTTCAAGCAAAAACGGCTGATTTTCGACAAAAGAGATAACACCCCCCATTACGTCATGCTTCAGAAATGTGGAAAATGGTCCGTTTTCAAATGTTTTATTTTTGAACGTCAGTTCACATTTGTAGGTGGATCATCAGTGTTAGAGCTAAAATTAGCATGTTTAAAGTGATTTTCATGCTTCCAGGGGCCCTAAACACAAGATTTATGGAATGGTTAAAAGTGCATGAAAATGGCCAATTTACTCACTCTGAGTTCTCAGAAAGGGTTTCTTCACCCCGGGAAGTGAATTAAATACTTTTTGGAGGCATTTAATGTTCGAGCAAAAACGGCTGATTTTCGACAAAAGAGATAACACCCCCCCATTACGTCATGCTTCAGAAATGTGGAAAATGGTCCGTTTTCAAATGTTTTATTTTTGAACGTCAGTTCACATTTCTAGGTGGATCATCAGTGTTAGAGCTAAAATTAGCATGTTTAAAGTGAGTTTTCATGCTTCCAGGGGCCCTAAACACAAGATTTATGGAATGGTTAAAAGTGCATGAAAATGGCCAATTTACTCACTCTGAGTTCTCCAAAAGGGTTTCTTCACCCCGGGAAGTGAATTAAATACTATTTGGAGGCATTTAATGTTCGAGCAAAAACGGCTGATTTTCGACAAAAGAGATAACACCCCCCCATTACGTCATGCTTCAGAAATGTGGAAAATGGTCCGTTTTCAAATGTTTTATTTTTGAACGTCAGTTCACATTTGTAGGTGGATCATCAGTGTTAGAGCTAAAATTAGCATGTTTAAAGTGATTTTCATGCTTCCAGGGGCCCTAAACACAAGATTTATGGAATGGTTAAAAGTGCATGAAAATGGCCAATTTACTCACTCTGAGTTCTCATAAAGGGTTTCTTCACCCCGGGAAGTGAATTAAATACCATTTGGAGGCATTTAATGTTCGAGCAAAAACGGCTGATTTTCGACAAAAGAGATAACACCCCCCCATTACGTCATGCTTCAGAAATGTGGAAAATGGTCCGTTTTCAAATGTTTTATTTTTGAACGTCAGTTCACATTTGTAGGTGGATCATCAGTGTTAAAGCTAAAATTAGCATGTTTAAAGTGATTTTCATGCTTCCAGGGGCTCGGGAAGTGAATTAAATACCATTTGGAGGCATTTAATGTTCAAGCAAAAACGGCTGATTTTCGACAAAAGAGATAACACCCCCCATTACGTCATGCTTCAGAAATGTGGAAAATGGTCCGTTTTCAAATGTTTTATTTTTGAACGTCAGTTCACATTTGTAGGTGGATCATCAGTGTTAGAGCTAAAATTAGCATGTTTAAAGTGATTTTCATGCTTCCAGGGGCCCTAAACACAAGATTTATGGAATGGTTAAAAGTGCATGAAAATGGCCAATTTACTCACTCTGAGTTCTCAAAAAGGGTTTCTTCACCCCGGGAAGTTAATTAAATACCATCTGGAGGCATTTAATGTTCGAGCAAAAACGTCTGATTTTCGACAAAAGAGATAACACCCCCCCATTACGTCATGCTTCAGAAATGTGGAAAATGGTCCGTTTTCAAATGTTTTATTTTTGAACGTCAGTTCACATTTGTAGGTGGATCATCAGTGTTAGAGCTAAAATTAGCATGTTTAAAGTGATTTTCATGCTTCCAGGGGCTCGGGAAGTGAATTAAATACCATTTGGAGGCATTTAATGTTCAAGCAAAAACGGCTGATTTTCGACAAAAGAGATAACACCCCCCATTACGTCATGCTTCAGAAATGTGGAAAATGGTCCGTTTTCAAATGTTTTATTTTTGAACGTCAGTTCACATTTGTAGGTGGATCATCAGTGTTAGAGCTAAAATTAGCATGTTTAAAGTGATTTTCATGCTTCCAGGGGCCCTAAACACAAGATTTATGGAATGGTTAAAAGTGCATGAAAATGGCCAATTTACTCACTTTGAGTTCTCAAAAAGGGTTTCTTCACCCCGGGAAGTGAATTAAATACTTTTTGGAGGCATTTAATGTTCGAGCAAAAACGGCTGATTTTCGACAAAAGAGATAACACCCCCCATTACGTCATGCTTCAGAAATGTGGAAAATGGTCCGTTTTCAAATGTTTTATTTTTGAACGTCAGTTCACATTTGTAGGTGGATCATCAGTGTTAGAGCTAAAATTAGCATGTTTAAAGTGATTTTTATGCTTCCAGGGGCTCGGGAAGTGAATTAAATACCATTTGGAGGCATTTAATGTTCAAGCAAAAACGGCTGATTTTCGACAAAAGAGATAACACCCCCCATTACGTCATGCTTCAGAAATGTGGAAAATGGTCCGTTTTCAAATGTTTTATTTTTGAACGTCAGTTCACATTTGTAGGTGGATCATCAGTGTTAGAGCTAAAATTAGCATGTTTAAAGTGATTTTCATGCTTCCAGGGGCCCTAAACACAAGATTTATGGAATGGTTAAAAGTGCATGAAAATGGCCAATTTACTCACTCTGAGTTCTCAAAAAGGGTTTCTTCACCCCGGGAAGTTAATTAAATACCATCTGGAGGCATTTAATGTTCGAGCAAAAACGTCTGATTTTCGACAAAAGAGATAACACCCCCCCATTACGTCATGCTTCAGAAATGTGGAAAATGGTCCGTTTTCAAATGTTTTATTTTTGAACGTCAGTTCACATTTGTAGGTGGATCATCTGTGTTAGAGCTAAAATTAGCATGTTTAAAGTGATTTTCATGCTTCCAGGGGCTCGGGAAGTGAATTAAATACCATTTGGAGGCATTTAATGTTCAAGCAAAAACGGCTGATTTTCGACAAAAGAGATAACACCCCCCATTACGTCATGCTTCAGAAATGTGGAAAATGGTCCGTTTTCAAATGTTTTATTTTTGAACGTCAGTTCACATTTGTAGGTGGATCATCAGTGTTAGAGCTAAAATTAGCATGTTTAAAGTGATTTTCATGCTTCCAGGGGCCCTAAACACAAAATTTATGGAATGGTTAAAAGTGCATGAAAATGGCCAATTTACTCACTTTGAGTTCTCAAAAAGGGTTTCTTCACCCCGGGAAGTGAATTAAATACTTTTTGGAGGCATTTAATGTTCGAGCAAAAACGGCTGATTTTCGACAAAAGAGATAACACCCCCCATTACGTCATGCTTCAGAAATGTGGAAAATGGTCCGTTTTCAAATGTTTTATTTTTGAACGTCAGTTCACATTTGTAGGTGGATCATCAGTGTTAGAGCTAAAATTAGCATGTTTAAAGTGATTTTCATGCTTCCAGGGACCCTAAACACAAGATTTATGGAATGGTTAAAAGTGCATGAAAATGGCCAATTTACTCACTCTGAGTTCTCAAAAAGGGTTTCTTCACCCCGGGAAGTTAATTAAATACCATTTGGAGGCATTTAATGTTCGAGCAAAAACTGCTTATTTTCGACAAAAGAGATAACACCCCCCCATTACGTCATGCTTCAGAAATGTGGAAAATGGTCCGTTTTCAAATGTTTTATTTTTGAACATCAGTTCACATTTGTAGGTGGATCATCAGTGTTAGAGCTAAAATTAGCATGTTTAAAGTGATTTTCATGCTTCCAGGGGCCCTAAACACAAGATTTATGGAATGGTTAAAAGTGCATGAAAATGGCCAATTTACTCACTCTGAGTTCTCATAAAGGGTTTCTTCACCCCGGGAAGTGAATTAAATACCATTTGGAGGCATTTAATGTTCGAGCAAAAACGGCTGATTTTCGACAAAAGAGATAACACCCCCCCATTACGTCATGCTTCAGAAATGTAAAAAATGGTCTGTTTTCAAATGTTTAATTTTGAACGTCAGTTCACATATGGCTGAGATACCCGCCACCCCCTCTCAACACAATCCCCAAAAGGAGGGAAACCGGAAACAGTTTTTGAAGTTTTTGGAAGTGGGAGGGAGTGACCCTCCCGGCCGTATTTATTAAAACAAAATTAAAAACATTAAACGTTTCATGTTATGTACAATTTCATTACCACATTGCGATGTTTGGCTAACCTTAACAGATTCTCTAATACAGAGGTTCTCCTAGCCGATCTAGCATCCTACAAAACATTCTCTTGAAATCTTGAAATTGTACATCCTAACGTTTAAGGGCCAACGGCAAGATCATAACCGGTGTCAAGATCCCTAACCAGACTTACCCCTCCCACTTGGGAGGGGCGACAGCACAGAGGCGTACCTCAAGTGCAACTACTACCAATTTCCCTTGACTTGACGGGGGCACCTAAAAACTCGACGCCAGTTAAACGTCGTTCGAAGACTCGTGTGAGGTATCTAGAAGGTATCGTAGACCTCCCCCCAACCCCACACAACTTACCGCATCTGCCGTCGCAGATGTCACTGGCCCCGGGAAATTCCCCAGGAGGGGGCTGTAACCCCTCCTACAAAGGAAGGGGCCTTGACCGCCTTTCCTTTACTTCCGGCGACCCATCCTTAGACGGGACCGCCTCCCCATTGAGGGGCCAATGGCCACCTCTCCCGAGCGCTCCCATCCGTGTTGGGTGACGCCCACTCATAGGGATCTTCTAATTAGTGCTCACCGATCATGACCTTACCGCCTACCAAAATAAATACGACAATGCTAACAACACATACGAATACCTTGGCCACTATGACCGAAAAGTGCATGCTTAAAACTAACACTACATCCGAATCTCTTTAATCGAAAAACGTACACAAAATAAACCAATCTTTATTATATTCAACATCAACATGATACTATCACAACCTGTAAACGAAACAAAACAGAATTATTAATCAACTTTATTACAAACAACTGGCTGTCCTCAGGGGCTGGTGGGTGGGTCAAAATTGGCTCTTCGTTCCGTCTCGAGCTCACGTGCAGCGAGGAGGTGCAGCTTCAGAGCACAAGAACAAGAGGACGTCTTCTGGTCTTGCGTCCCTTTTATCCGTCTTCAGGGCGGGCGTAAACCCGCCCCTGCCTGCCCCGAGGGCATGGCTGGCTGCGTCAGTGTCTAGGCCAGCCCACTCTAGGGTGGGAAAAGGCGCGCCCCGGCTACGCCGCTTCGGGCATACCAGCCGAGACGCGCCTCCCGCCCAAAAATGGCTTCCCGGGGGGATCGAGGCACTCCGCCATACGTTCCGGGGGACCGAGTGGTCGCCCCTTTCCATATGGCTGAGATACCCGCCACCCCCTCTCAACACAATCCCCAAAAGGAGGGAAACCGGAAACAGTTTTTGAAGTTTTTGGAAGTGGGAGGGAGTGACCCTCCCGGCCGTATTTATTAAAACAAAATTAAAAACATTAAACGTTTCATGTTATGTACAATTTCATTACCACATTGCGATGTTTGGCTAACCTTAACAGATTCTCTAATACAGAGGTTCTCCTAGCCGATCTAGCATCCTACAAAACATTCTCTTGAAATCTTGAAATTGTACATCCTAACGTTTAAGGGCCAACGGCAAGATCATAACCGGTGTCAAGATCCCTAACCAGACTTACCCCTCCCACTTGGGAGGGGCGACAGCACAGAGGCGTACCTCAAGTGCAACTACTACCAATTTCCCTTGACTTGACGGGGGCACCTAAAAACTCGACGCCAGTTAAAGGTCGTTCGAAGACTCATGTGAGGTATCTAGAAGGTATCGTAGACCTCCCCCCAACCCCACACAACTTACCGCATCTGCCGTCGCAGATGTCACTGGCCCCGGGAAATTCCCCAGGAGGGGGCTGTAACCCCTCCTACAAAGGAAGGGGCCTTGACCGCCTTTCCTTTACTTCCGGCGACCCATCCTTAGACGGGACCGCCTCCCCATTGAGGGGCCAATGGCCACCTCTCCCGAGCGCTCCCATCCGTGTTGGGTGACGCCCACTCATAGGGATCTTCTAATTAGTGCTCACCGATCATGACCTTACCGCCACAGGCCCGGATAGTTGACCGGCTATCCGGGCCCCCCACAAAACTCCTACCTAAAGGTCATGCTTCAATGTTTTTAACCATGCTAGGAAGTCTCCTATGAGTAACTCATTTCCCACCCGAGACAAATGCACACCATCCCCCAAATACATACTGTCATCATTGATACAACCATGCGAGATAGAATGCAATGTCCTGGAACGGAACAACCTACTCACTTTGTTATTAAGTTTTCTAACAGAATGGTTCAAAGCAGGAATCGATATAGCCCCCCGCCACACTTTTCGTGGGATCATATGAGACCACGCAATTATGCACCCCGGAACTTTCCTCGCCAACCAACTTACAGTGGAAAGCATTGCCTCTAGGAGAAGTCGTCTACCGGTGGTGACCAAATCATTGCCCCCCAAATGTACTATGACTATAGACGGCGGTGACCTCGTCCGCCCTAACAAACCCTCAAAGAATGCTTGAAACTGGTCAATACAGAGACCGCCCCTTCCGTAGAAGGACACCCTGTACCCGTATTCCCAGGCTACGTGAATCATGTCACCTGCTTCGAATACGTCTGCGGCACGCCTCACGTATGAGTGGCCCACGACCCACACCTCCTTTTTCACAGCCGGTGATGTCTGACCGCTGGCCCGGTGTTGGGTCGACTGCATAGTCCGCCCTGCCTCGTAGGCTTGCGCAACTGAAAACCAAACAAAAACAAGAGGCGTGAGTACATCATTACAGCTTTACAACATGTGCAACCGCACATACCTCTTATAACAATTGGAGGACCAACGCCCCACTCGTTTTACTTGTTCAACATTAAGACCCCTGGCTGTAGCTTCAGTGGCAGCCCCTATCCGAAAGGAATGGGTCCCGAACTCGCCCGGGTCCAAGCCCGCTGTGGTAATTGACATCGCAAGCACCCGCTGAAACTGAAACTTCGTCAGTGGGGTGGCGTCCGCGTGTCTCAACAATGTCCCCCCCCATGATGCCACCCTTCGTGCTAGGTAATCTTCTAAACACTTTACCGGACACATGGAGGACCCAGGAATCCTGCGAATGATTATGCAGTCACCCATCCCATCTTGATCGGTCTTGGACCTGACAAAGGAGACAGTCATCGTCTCGCCCCTGATCTGAACGTGTTCCTGGCACAAACCCCCCACCACATCCTGTTTGTTCCTCGCCACTAATTCACTTATCCTCATCGCCCCGTGAAATGCAAGCGTAAAAGCAGCTCGGAACAAAAACGTCTCAAACTGAGACGAGCATGTGGCAGGGAGTACGGCCAGCAACTGGGACAACCTATCCAGACCTATCGGGCGCCTCTCATCTACTCTGCGACCCTCAAGGCGTTGCCACCCACGCAGCGCTTTTTGTACCACGAAAGACGCTGTCGGGTCCTGGATATTGTGAGCCCTGGCAACAAAGGAAATGGCAGCACGATGCCTCTGGGCCGTAGCCACTGACTTCCCAGCCCTACGCAAGAACATCAGAAAATGTACTACCCATTCCTCATAGCCCCAAAGCCCCTCTCTCTCAGTCCCCAAAAAGGCTAAATAAGCCCGAAACGCCCCTTCATATGCCTTCCTCGTCCTTGGTGCTAGACTCTCTCCCACGAGGTGACGAAGTTCGGGGCACCGAGAGACCAGAGAGCTTCGGGAAAGGGTGCCGGCTCTGGGTCCGCTGAGGGAAGGAAACCCGAGAAAGCCTGCATTTGAAAACGAGACAGTGCATCAGCCGCCTGATTCAACACCCCTGGGACATGTTTTGCTCTGAATATCACGTTCAGTTGCATACACAGTAAGACAATTTCTTTGAGCAGCCTTAAAATCATTTTACAACGTGCTGCCTGACTATTGATGCATTCTACAACGGTCATATTGTCAGACCAAAATATGACAGAATGATCTTTGAACCCTTCGGGCCAGGTTCTGAGGGCCACCAAAATGGGAAACAGTTCAAGGAAAGCAATATTACTTGTCAGCCCCTCTTCATGCCACCATGTCGGCCATTTTTGTGCCGACCATTTTGTGCCGAAGATGGCGCCAAAGCCCATGCTTCCCGCTGAATCTGTCCATAGACCAAGCTCATCAGAGGACGCGGCTGGTTTGTTCCAGACGACTCGACCATTGAAGTCCGCCAAAAATGCTAACCAAATACGCATGTCCTGGCGGACCTCAGCCGATAGTCTCGTGCGATGATGACCCTCCTTTAGGCCAACCATCGCTTGGGCAATTGAACGGGAAAAGGGGCGGGCCATTGGGATCACCCTCAGGGCAAAATTCAACTTCCCCACCAGTTGCTGCAATTGATGCAGCGTAACTTTAGATGCATTTATACATACTTGCAGGGCTGTCCTGAATTTCGACACTTTGGCAGCTGGTAAACGAAAACAACCCTCACTAGAGTCCAACTCAATCCCCAGAAACTCGAGGCAAGTCGTGGGACCCACAGTTTTACCTGGTGCCAATGGCACGCCAAATTGACCCATTAACACACAAAAGTCAGCCGAGGCCCGGCCGCATTCGTCATCCCCGGCGGCCCCAAGGAACAGAAAGTCATCAAGGTAATGCATTACATTTCGGAAACCCGTTTTCTTCGTGAAGACCCATTGCAGGAAACTACTGAAATTCTCGAAATATGCACAAGATATAGAGCACCCCATCGGCATACACTTATCCATGTAATACGAACCTTGAAACATGAATCCCAGAAGACGCTGGTCGTCTGGGTGTACCGGGAGCAATCGGAACGCTGACTCGATATCTGATTTCGCCATCAGCGTCCCGGGCCCCAGGCGATTCAAAATGGCTACGGCTTCATCGAATGATGCGTACCGCACCGAACATACCTCTGGATCAATTGCATCGTTTACAGAAAGACCATGAGGAGCTGATAAATTATGAATCAATCGAAACTCACCTGGGTCCTTCTTGGGGACCACCCCTAAAGGAGAACAGACAAAATTCTGTACCGGGGGTACACTAAACGGGCCGGCGACCCGACCTCGGGCAACCTCTTTCCGGATCTTATCCTGCACTACGGTCGTATGCTGCAAGACGGAAAGTTGATTTTTGCACGTCCCGACACCCTGAAAGTCCCCTACCGGGATGCGGAAACCATATGAAAAACCGTTCCGCAGCACCCCAGCAGAAGTACGATCCGGGTATTCACTGAGCCAGGGAATCATCGCCAAGGTATCAATCGGGGTTGGTAAAGGCGCCCCTTGGACTACATTAGACCTGTTTGGCGCCTCCTCTACCCCCATTCTCACCCGTTCTGGCTCTGCACGAGGACTCAGGATGGGGCGACCCGCAACCACTACATTCGTGCTTGAACTTGCACGATCCCTGGGGCCTAGTACATTTACCTTTGTTAAAATTGAAACAGAAACCCCTTTTCCCTGTATTGCCGGCAGGTCTCGAGTAATCGTCGGTACCCGCCCCTGACCGAAAGGGTGTCCCTGCATATTGGCGGGAGGACTCGCCAACATTGCCCCCCACCAACGGCATTTTCAACATTCCTGATTCTTTCATCTTATCCCATGTTAAAGAATCATAACAGTCCCAGGTTAAACTTTTGTTATGCTCCATCGCCTTCCTGAAAAGGTTATCATAACAGAACCACTGGTTACCTTGGTGCGATGTCGAGTACCCCATAATTCGTGACTGATAAACTGGAAACTCGGGAAGCAATTCAGGCCTACGTTCCCCCAAAATCGACGTAAAAATTCCCCATGCATTGCCCCAGTTGCCAATATTCTCATTCACTTTAAAGGCGGCCATTTTTGCGCGCCAAACACTCGGATGCATTAGATCCTTTTGACCCTTAACAGTTTCCACCTCATAATGATCGACAAGCAGGGAGAAAATATTCACGTATTCCCCCGCCCAAATCTTTTCCTTTATTGCCAAAGGAACATGTTGCCCCAATTTTTCTCTACGGGAGGGTGCTGACTCATCCCTCGCGATCGGCAATGGCCGCTTACCTGCACCGGACGCTGCTTCCGCCACTCGTGGCTTGTCTATCACTGCAGCCGGCGCGGGCACCTTGGCTGCATCTCGTTTCTCACGTAACTGTTTCATCAGCGCTTGTGCCTCGGCAGCCGTGGCGCCCTCGCTACTGTCGCCCAACCACGCTGCTAGCTGTGCCGCCAACTCGGGAGGCATATCCTCGGTGGATGTCGGGGTGACCACAACGGGAATCGGATTCCCCTCCCCCGGTACCGGGGCTGGCGCCTCGAGCGGGGCACTGGGAACCGGGACGTTTCCCCCGGCTGGTCCCTTTCTTGGCCTCTTGGGCTTCCCTCCAGGAACTGCTCCAGCCGATGGACGCCCCGATCCCCCCTCCCCGTCTCGCTCCGCCAACCGCTTCTTTATTTCGGACATCTCCTTCACGAGGACCCGAACCATCTGGTCAGTCGTCATTCTCTTCGCGCCTTTCTTGGGCATCTCTCCGACAAAGTATCTGGAAGACAAAAAGAAAGATCAAAACGCTCAAAATTGGCTCTTCGTTCCGTCTCGAGCTCACGTGCAGCGAGGAGGTGCAGCTTCAGAGCACAAGAACAAGAGGACGTCTTCTGGTCTTGCGTCCCTTTTATCCGTCTTCAGGGTGGGCGTAAACCCGCCCCTGCCTGCCCCGAGGGCGTGGCTGGCTGCGTCAGTGTCTAGGCCAGCCCACTCTAGGGCGGGAAAAGGCGCGCCCCGGCTACGCCGCTTCGGGCATACCAGCCGAGACGCGCCTCCCGCCCAAAAATGGCTTCCGGGGGGATCGAGGCACTCCGCCATACGTTCGGGGGGACCGAGTGGTCGCCCCTTTCCATTTGTAGGTGGATCATCAGTGTTAGAGCTAAAATTAGCATGTTTAAAGTGATTTTCATGCTTCCAGGGGCTCGGGAAGTGAATTAAATACCATTTGGAGGCATTTAATGTTCAAGCAAAAACGGCTGATTTTCGACAAAAGAGATAACACCCCCCCATTACGTCATGCTTCAGAAATGTGGAAAATGGTCCGTTTTCAAATGTTTTATTTTTGAACGTCAGTTCACATTTGTAGGTGGATCATCAGTGTTAGAGCTAAAATTAGCGTGTTTAAAGTGATTTTCATGCTTCCAGGGGCCCTAAACACAAGATTTATGGAATGGTTAAAAGTGCATGAAAATGGCCAATTTCCTCACTCTGAGTTCTCAAAAAGGGTTTCTTCACCCCGGGAAGTTAATTAAATACCATCTGGAGGCATTTAATGTTCGAGCAAAAACGTCTGATTTTCGACAAAAGAGATAACACCCCCCCATTACGTCATGCTTCAGAAATGTGGAAAATGGTCCGTTTTCAAATGTTTTATTTTTGATCGTCAGTTCACATTTGTAGGTGGATCATCAGTGTTACAGCTAAAATTAGCATGTTTAAAGTGGCTTTCATGCTTCCAGGGGTTCGGGAAGTGAATTAAATACCATTTGGAGGCATTTAATGTTCAAGCAAAAACGGCTGATTTTCGACAAAAGAGATAACACCCCCCATTACGTCATGCTTCAGAAATGTGGAAAATGGTCCGTTTTCAAATGTTTTATTTTTGAACGTCAGTTCACATTTGTAGGTGGATCATCAGTGTTAGAGCTAAAATTAGCATGTTTAAAGTGATTTTCATGCTTCCAGGGGCCCTAAACACAAGATTTATGGAATGGTTAAAAGTGCATGAAAATGGCCAATTTACTCACTCTGAGTTCTCAAAAAGGGTTTCTTCACCCCGGGAAGTGAATTAAATACTTTTTGGAGGCATTTAATGTTCGAGCAAAAACGGCTGATTTTCGACAAAAGAGATAACACCCCCCCATTACGTCATGCTTCAGAAATGTAGAAAATGGTCCGTTTTCAAATGTTTTATTTTTGAACGTCAGTTCACATTTGTAGGTGGATCATCAGTGTTAGAGCTAAAATTAGCATGTTTAAAGTGATTTTCATGCTTCCAGGGGCCCTAAACACAAGATTTATGGAATGGTTAAAAGTGCATGAAAATGGCCAATTTACTCACTCTGAGTTCTCAAAAAGGGTTTCTTCACCCCGGGAAGTGAATTAAATACTATTTGGAGGCATTTAATGTTCGAGCAAAAACGGCTGATTTTCGACAAAAGAGATAACACCCCCCCATTACGTCATGCTTCAGAAATGTGGAAAATGGTCCGTTTTCAAATGTTTTATTTTTGAACGTCAGTTCACATTTGTAGGTGGATCATCAGTGTTAGAGCTAAAATTAGCATGTTTAAAGTGATTTTCATGCTTCCAGGGGACCTAAACACAAGATTTATGGAATGGTTAAAAGTGCATGAAAATGGCCAATTTACTCACTCTGAGTTCTCATAAAGGGTTTCTTCAACCCGGGAAGTGAATTAAATACCATTTGGAGGCATTTAATGTTCGAGCAAAAACGGCTGATTTTCCACAAAAGAGATAACACCCCCCCATTACGTCATGCTTCAGAAATGTGGAAAATGGTCCGTTTTCAAATGTTTTATTTTTGAACGTCAGTTCACATTTGTAGGTGGATCATCAGTGTTAGAGCTAAAATTAGCATGTTTAAAGTGATTTTCATGTTTCCAGGGGCTCGGGAAGTGAATTAAATACCATTTGGAGGCATTTAATGTTCAAGCAAAAATGGCTGATTTTCGACAAAAGAGATAACACCCCCCCATTACGTCATGCTTCAGAAATGTGGAAAATGGTCCATTTTCAAATGTTTTATTTTTGAACGTCAGTTCACATTTGTAGGTGGATCATCAGTGTTAGAGCTAAAATTAGCGTGTTTAAAGTGATTTTCATGCTTCCAGGGGCCCTAAACACAAGATTTATGGAATGGTTAAAAGTGCATGAAAATGCCCTGTTTACTCACTCTGAGTTCTCAAAAAGGGTTTCTTCACCCCGGGAAGTGAATTAAATACTATTTGGAGGCATTTAATGTTCAAGCAAAAACAGCTGATTTTCGACAAAAGAGATAACACCCCCCATTACGTCATGCTTCAGAAATGTGGAAAATGGTCCGTTTTCAAATGTTTTATTTTTGAACGTCAGTTCACATTTGTAGGTGGATCATCAGTGTTAGAGCTAAAATTAGCATGTTTAAAGTGATTTTCATGCTTCCAGGGGCCCTAAACACAAGATTTATGGAATGGTTAAAAGTGCATGAAAATGGCCAATTTACTCACTCTGAGTTCTCAAAAAGGGTTTCTTCACCCCGGGAAGTTAATTAAATACCATCTGGAGGCATTTAATGTTCGAGCAAAAACGTCTGATTTTCGACAAAAGAGATAACACCCCCCCATTACGTCATGCTTCAGAAATGTGGAAAATGGTCCGTTTTCAAATGTTTTATTTTTGAACGTCAGTTCACATTTGTAGGTGGATCATCAGTGTTAGAGCTAAAATTAGCATGTTTAAAGTGATTTTCATGCTTCCAGGGGCTCGGGAAGTGAATTAAATACCATTTGGAGGCATTTAATGTTCAAGCAAAAACGGCTGATTTTCGACAAAAGAGATAACACCCCCCATTACGTCATGCTTCAGAAATGTGGAAAATGGTCCGTTTTCAAATGTTTTATTTTTGAACGTCAGTTCACATTTGTAGGTGGATCATCAGTGTTAGAGCTAAAATTAGCATGTTTAAAGTGATTTTCATGCTTCCAGGGGCTCGGGAAGTGAATTAAATACCATTTGGAGGCATTTAATGTTCAAGCAAAAACGGCTTATTTTCGACAAAAGAGATAACACCCCCCCATTACGTCATGCTTCAGAAATGTGGAAAATGGTCAGTTTTCACATGTTTTATTTTTGAACGTCAGTTCACATTTGTAGATGGATCATCAGTGTTAGAGCTAAAATTAGCATGTTTAAAGTGATTTTCATGCTTCCAGGGGCCCTAAACACAAGATTTATGGAATGGTTAAAAGTGCATGAAAATGGCCAATTTACTCACTCTGAGTTCTCAAAAAGGGTTTCTTCACCCCGGGAAGTGAATTAAATACTTTTTGGAGGCATTTAATGTTCGAGCAAAAACGGCTGATTTTCGACAAAAGAGATAACACCCCCCCCATTACGTCATGCTTCAGAAATGTGGAAAATGGTCCGTTTTCAAATGTTTTATTTTTGAACGTCAGTTCACATTTGTAGGTAGATCATCAGTGTTAGAGCTAAAATTAGCATTTTAAAGTGATTTTCATGCTTCCAGGGGCCCTAAACACAAGATTTATGGAATGGTTAAAAGTGCATGAAAATGGCCAATTTACTCACTCTGAGTTCTCAAAAAGGGTTTCTTCACCCCGGGAAGTGAATTAAATACTTTTTGGAGGCATTTAATGTTCGAGCAAAAACGGCTGATTTTCGACAAAAGAGATAACACCCCCCCATTACGTCATGCTTCAGAAATGTGGAAAATGGTCCGTTTTCAAATGTTTTATTTTTGAACGTCAGTTCACATTTGTAGGTGGATCATCAGTGTTAGAGCTAAAATTAGCATGTTTAAAGTGATTTTCATGCTTCCAGGGGCCCTAAACACAAGATTTATGGAATGGTTAAAAGTGCATGAAAATGGCCAATTTACTCACTCTGAGTTCTCATAAAGGGTTTCTTCACCCCGGGAAGTGAATTAAATACCATTTGGAGGCATTTAATGTTCGAGCAAAAACGGCTGATTTTCGACAAAAGAGATAACACCCCCCCATTACGTCATGCTTCAGAAATGTGGAAAATGGTCCGTTTTCAAATGTTTTATTTTTGAACGTCAGTTCACATTTGTAGGTGGATCATCAGTGTTAGAGCTAAAATTAGCATGTTTAAAGTGATTTTCATGCTTCCAGGGGCCCTAAACACAAGATTTATGGAATGGTTAAAAGTGCATGAAAATGGCCAATTTACTCACTCTGAGTTCTCAAAAAGGGTTTCTTCACCCCGGGAAGTGAATTAAATACTATTTGGAGGCATTTAATGTTCGAGCAAAAACGGCTGAGTTTTGACAAAAGAGATAACACCCCCCCATTACGTCATGCTTCAGAAATGTGGAAAATGGTCCGTTTTCAAATGTTTTATTTTTGAACGTCAGTTCACATTTGTAGGTGGATCATCAGTGTTAGAGCTAAAATTAGCATGTTTAAAGTGATTTTCATGCTTCCAGGGGCCCTAAACACAAGATTTATGGAATGGTTAAAAGTGCATGAAAATGGCCAATTTACTCACTCTGAGTTCTCATAAAGGGTTTCTTCACCCCGGGAAGTAAATTAAATACCATTTGGAGGCATTTAATGTTCGAGCAAAAACGGCTGATTTTCGACAAAAGAGATAACACCCCCCCATTACGTCATGCTTCAGAAATGTGGAAAATGGTCCGTTTTCAAATGTTTTATTTTTGAACGTCAGTTCACATTTGTAGGTGGATCATCAGTGTTAGAGCTAAAATTAGCATGTTTAAAGTGATTTTCATGTTTCCAGGGGCTCGGGAAGTGAATTAAATACCATTTGGAGGCATTTAATGTTCAAGCAAAAATGGCTGATTTTCGACAAAAGAGATAACAACCCCCCATTACGTCATGCTTCAGAAATGTGGAAAATGGTCCGTTTTCAAATGTTTTATTTTTGAACGTCAGTTCACATTTGTAGGTGGATCATCAGTGTTAGAGCTAAAATTAGCGTGTTTAAAGTGATTTTCATGCTTCCAGGGGCCCTAAACACAAGATTTATGGAATGGTTAAAAGTGCATGAAAATGCCCCGTTTACTCACTCTGAGTTCTCAAAAAGGGTTTCTTCACCCCGGGAAGTGAATTAAATACTATTTGGAGGCATTTAATGTTCAAGCAAAAACAGCTGATTTTCGACAAAAGAGATAACACCCCCCCATTACGTCATGCTTCAGAAATGTGGAAAATGGTCCGTTTTTAAATGTTTTATTTTTGAACGTCAGTTCACATTTGTAGGTGGATCATCAGTGTTAGAGCTAAAATTAGCATGTTTAAAGTGATTTTCATGCTTCCAGGGGCCCTAAACACAAGATTTATGGAATGGTTAAAAGTGCATGAAAATGGCCAATTTACTCACTCTGAGTTCTCAAAAAGGGTTTCTTCACCCCGGGAAGTTAATTAAATACCATCTGGAGGCATTTAATGTTCGAGCAAAAACGTCTGATTTTCGACAAAAGAGATAACACCCCCCCATTACGTCATGCTTCAGAAATGTGGAAAATGGTCCGTTTTCAAATGTTTTATTTTTGAACGTCAGTTCACATTTGTAGGTGGATCATCAGTGTTAGAGCTAAAATTAGCATGTTTAAAGTGATTTTCATGCTTCCAGGGGCTCGGAAGTGAATTAAATACCATTTGGAGGCATTTAATGTTCAAGCAAAAACGGCTGATTTTCGACAAAAGAGATAACACCCCCTATTACGTCATGCTTCAGAAATGTGGAAAATGGTCCGTTTTCAAATGTTTTATTTTTGAACGTCAGTTCACATTTGTAGGTGGATCATCAGTGTTAGAGCTAAAATTAGCATGTTTAAAGTGATTTTCATGCTTCCAGGGGCTCGGGAAGTGAATTAAATACCATTTGGAGGCATTTAATGTTCAAGCAAAAACGGCTTATTTTCGACAAAAGAGATAACACCCCCCCATTACGTCATGCTTCAGAAATGTGGAAAATGGTCAGTTTTCACATGTTTTATTTTTGAACGTCAGTTCACATTTGTAGATGGATCATCAGTGTTAGAGCTAAAATTAGCATGTTTAAAGTGATTTTCATGCTTCCAGGGGCCCTAAACACAAGATTTATGGAATGGTTAAAAGTGCATGAAAATGGCCAATTTACTCACTCTGAGTTCTCAAAAAGGGTTTCTTCACCCCGGGAAGTGAATTAAATACTTTTTGGAGGCATTTAATGTTCGAGCAAAAACGGCTGATTTTCGACAAAAGAGATAACACCCCCCCATTACGTCATGCTTCAGAAATGTGGAAAATGGTCCGTTTTCAAATGTTTTATTTTTGAACGTCAGTTCACATTTGTAGGTAGATCATCAGTGTTAGAGCTAAAATGAGCATGTTTAAAGTGATTTTCATGCTTCCAGGGGCCCTAAACACAAGATTTATGGAATGGTTAAAAGTGCATGAAAATGGCCAATTTACTCACTCTGAGTTCTCAAAAAGGGTTTCTTCACCCCGGGAAGTGAATTAAATACTTTTTGGAGGCATTTAATGTTCGAGCAAAAACGGCTGATTTTCGACAAAAGAGATAACACCCCCCCATTACGTCATGCTTCAGAAATGTGGAAAATGGTCCGTTTTCAAATGTTTTATTTTTGAACGTCAGTTCACATTTGTAGGTGGATCATCAGTGTTAGAGCTAAAATTAGCATGTTTAAAGTGATTTTCATGCTTCCAGGGGCCCTAAACACAAGATTTATGGAATGGTTAAAAGTGCATGAAAATGGCCAATTTACTCACTCTGAGTTCTCAAAAAGGGTTTCTTCACCCCGGGAAGTGAATTAAATACTATTTGGAGGCATTTAATGTTCGAGCAAAAACGGCTGATTTTCGACAAAAGAGATAACACCCCCCCATTACGTCATGCTTCAGAAATGTGGAAAATGGTCCGTTTTCAAATGTTTTATTTTTGAACGTCAGTTCACATTTGTAGGTGGATCATCAGTGTTAGAGCTAAAATTAGCATGTTTAAAGTGATTTTCATGCTTCCAGGGGCCCTAAACACAAGATTTATGGAATGGTTAAAAGTGCATGAAAATGGCCAATTTACTCACTCTGAGTTCTCATAAAGGGTTTCTTCACCTCGGGAAGTGAATTAAATACCATTTGGAGGCATTTAATGTTCGAGCAAAAACGGCTGATTTTCGACAAAAGAGATAACACCCCCCCATTACGTCATGCTTCAGAAATGTGGAAAATGGTCCGTTTTCAAATGTTTTATTTTTGAACGTCAGTTCACATTTGTAGGTGGATCATCAGTGTTAGAGCTAAAATTAGCATGTTTAAAGTGATTTTCATGCTTCCAGGGGCCCTAAACACAAGATTTATGGAATGGTTAAAAGTGCATGAAAATGGCCAATTTACTCACTCTGAGTTCTCAAAAAGGGTTTCTTCACCCCGGGAAGTGAATTAAATACTATTTTGAGGCATTTAATGTTCGAGCAAAAACGGCTGATTTTTGACAAAAGAGATAACACCCCCCCATTACGTCATGCTTCAGAAATGTGGAAAATGGTCCGTTTTCAAATGTTTTATTTTTGAACGTCAGTTCACATTTGTAGGTGGATCATCAGTGTTAGAGCTAAAATTAGCATGTTTAAAGTGATTTTCATGCTTCCAGGGGCCCTAAACACAAGATTTATGGAATGGTTAAAAGTGCATGAAAATGGCCAATTTACTCACTCTGAGTTCTCATAAAGGGTTTCTTCACCCCGGGAAGTAAATTAAATACCATTTGGAGGCATTTAATGTTCGAGCAAAAACGGCTGATTTTCGACAAAAGAGATAACACCCCCCCATTACGTCATGCTTCAGAAATGTGGAAAATGGTCCGTTTTCAAATGTTTTATTTTTGAACGTCAGTTCACATTTGTAGGTGGATCATCAGTGTTAGAGCTAAAATTATCATGTTTAAAGTGATTTTCATGTTTCCAGGGGCTCGGGAAGTGAATTAAATACCATTTGGAGGCATTTAATGTTCAAGCAAAAATGGCTGATTTTCGACAAAAGAGATAACACCCCCCATTACGTCATGCTTCAGAAATGTGGAAAATGGTCCGTTTTCAAATGTTTTATTTTTGAACGTCAGTTCACATTTGTAGGTGGATCATCAGTGTTAGAGCTAAAATTAGCGTGTTTAAAGTGATTTTCATGCTTCCAGGGGCCCTAAACACAAGATTTATGGAATGGTTAAAAGTGCATGAAAATGCCCCGTTTACTCACTCTGAGTTCTCAAAAAGGGTTTCTTCACCCCGGGAAGTGAATTAAATACTATTTGGAGGCATTTAATGTTCAAGCAAAAACAGCTGATTTTCGACAAAAGAGATAACACCCCCCCATTACGTCATGCTTCAGAAATGTGGAAAATGGTCCGTTTTCAAATGTTTTATTTTTGAACGTCAGTTCACATTTGTAGGTGGATCATCAGTGTTAGAGCTAAAATTAGCATGTTTAAAGTGATTTTCATGCTTCCAGGGGCCCTAAACACAAGATTTATGGAATGGTTAAAAGTGCATGAAAATGGCCAATTTACTCACTCTGAGTTCTCAAAAAGGGTTTCTTCACCCCGGGAAGTGAATTAAATACTTTTTGGAGGCATTTAATGTTCGAGCAAAAACGGCTGATTTTCGACAAAAGAGATAACACCCCCCCATTACGTCATGCTTCAGAAATGTAGAAAATGGTCCGTTTTCAAATGTTTTATTTTTGAACGTCAGTTCACATTTGTAGGTGGATCATCAGTGTTAGAGCTAAAATTAGCATGTTTAAAGTGATTTTCATGCTTCCAGGGGCCCTAAACACAAGATTTATGGAATGGTTAAAAGTGCATGAAAATGGCCAATTTACTCACTCTGAGTTCTCAAAAAGGGTTTCTTCACCCCGGGAAGTGAATTAAATACTATTTGGAGGCATTTAATGTTCGAGCAAAAACGGCTGATTTTCGACAAAAGAGATAACACCCCCCCATTACGTCATGCTTCAGAAATGTGGAAAATGGTCCGTTTTCAAATGTTTTATTTTTGAACGTCAGTTCACATTTGTAGGTGGATCATCAGTGTTAGAGCTAAAATTAGCATGTTTAAAGTGATTTTCATGCTTCCAGGGGACCTAAACACAAGATTTATGGAATGGTTAAAAGTGCATGAAAATGGCCAATTTACTCACTCTGAGTTCTCATAAAGGGTTTCTTCAACCCGGGAAGTGAATTAAATACCATTTGGAGGCATTTAATGTTCGAGCAAAAACGGCTGATTTTCCACAAAAGAGATAACACCCCCCCATTACGTCATGCTTCAGAAATGTGGAAAATGGTCCGTTTTCAAATGTTTTATTTTTGAACGTCAGTTCACATTTGTAGGTGGATCATCAGTGTTAGAGCTAAAATTAGCATGTTTAAAGTGATTTTCATGTTTCCAGGGGCTCGGGAAGTGAATTAAATACCATTTGGAGGCATTTAATGTTCAAGCAAAAATGGCTGATTTTCGACAAAAGAGATAACACCCCCCCATTACGTCATGCTTCAGAAATGTGGAAAATGGTCCATTTTCAAATGTTTTATTTTTGAACGTCAGTTCACATTTGTAGGTGGATCATCAGTGTTAGAGCTAAAATTAGCGTGTTTAAAGTGATTTTCATGCTTCCAGGGGCCCTAAACACAAGATTTATGGAATGGTTAAAAGTGCATGAAAATGCCCTGTTTACTCACTCTGAGTTCTCAAAAAGGGTTTCTTCACCCCGGGAAGTGAATTAAATACTATTTGGAGGCATTTAATGTTCAAGCAAAAACAGCTGATTTTCGACAAAAGAGATAACACCCCCCATTACGTCATGCTTCAGAAATGTGGAAAATGGTCCGTTTTCAAATGTTTTATTTTTGAACGTCAGTTCACATTTGTAGGTGGATCATCAGTGTTAGAGCTAAAATTAGCATGTTTAAAGTGATTTTCATGCTTCCAGGGGCCCTAAACACAAGATTTATGGAATGGTTAAAAGTGCATGAAAATGGCCAATTTACTCACTCTGAGTTCTCAAAAAGGGTTTCTTCACCCCGGGAAGTTAATTAAATACCATCTGGAGGCATTTAATGTTCGAGCAAAAACGTCTGATTTTCGACAAAAGAGATAACACCCCCCCATTACGTCATGCTTCAGAAATGTGGAAAATGGTCCGTTTTCAAATGTTTTATTTTTGAACGTCAGTTCACATTTGTAGGTGGATCATCAGTGTTAGAGCTAAAATTAGCATGTTTAAAGTGATTTTCATGCTTCCAGGGGCTCGGGAAGTGAATTAAATACCATTTGGAGGCATTTAATGTTCAAGCAAAAACGGCTGATTTTCGACAAAAGAGATAACACCCCCCATTACGTCATGCTTCAGAAATGTGGAAAATGGTCCGTTTTCAAATGTTTTATTTTTGAACGTCAGTTCACATTTGTAGGTGGATCATCAGTGTTAGAGCTAAAATTAGCATGTTTAAAGTGATTTTCATGCTTCCAGGGGCTCGGGAAGTGAATTAAATACCATTTGGAGGCATTTAATGTTCAAGCAAAAACGGCTTATTTTCGACAAAAGAGATAACACCCCCCCATTACGTCATGCTTCAGAAATGTGGAAAATGGTCAGTTTTCACATGTTTTATTTTTGAACGTCAGTTCACATTTGTAGATGGATCATCAGTGTTAGAGCTAAAATTAGCATGTTTAAAGTGATTTTCATGCTTCCAGGGGCCCTAAACACAAGATTTATGGAATGGTTAAAAGTGCATGAAAATGGCCAATTTACTCACTCTGAGTTCTCAAAAAGGGTTTCTTCACCCCGGGAAGTGAATTAAATACTTTTTGGAGGCATTTAATGTTCGAGCAAAAACGGCTGATTTTCGACAAAAGAGATAACACCCCCCCCATTACGTCATGCTTCAGAAATGTGGAAAATGGTCCGTTTTCAAATGTTTTATTTTTGAACGTCAGTTCACATTTGTAGGTAGATCATCAGTGTTAGAGCTAAAATTAGCATTTTAAAGTGATTTTCATGCTTCCAGGGGCCCTAAACACAAGATTTATGGAATGGTTAAAAGTGCATGAAAATGGCCAATTTACTCACTCTGAGTTCTCAAAAAGGGTTTCTTCACCCCGGGAAGTGAATTAAATACTTTTTGGAGGCATTTAATGTTCGAGCAAAAACGGCTGATTTTCGACAAAAGAGATAACACCCCCCCATTACGTCATGCTTCAGAAATGTGGAAAATGGTCCGTTTTCAAATGTTTTATTTTTGAACGTCAGTTCACATTTGTAGGTGGATCATCAGTGTTAGAGCTAAAATTAGCATGTTTAAAGTGATTTTCATGCTTCCAGGGGCCCTAAACACAAGATTTATGGAATGGTTAAAAGTGCATGAAAATGGCCAATTTACTCACTCTGAGTTCTCATAAAGGGTTTCTTCACCCCGGGAAGTGAATTAAATACCATTTGGAGGCATTTAATGTTCGAGCAAAAACGGCTGATTTTCGACAAAAGAGATAACACCCCCCCATTACGTCATGCTTCAGAAATGTGGAAAATGGTCCGTTTTCAAATGTTTTATTTTTGAACGTCAGTTCACATTTGTAGGTGGATCATCAGTGTTAGAGCTAAAATTAGCATGTTTAAAGTGATTTTCATGCTTCCAGGGGCCCTAAACACAAGATTTATGGAATGGTTAAAAGTGCATGAAAATGGCCAATTTACTCACTCTGAGTTCTCAAAAAGGGTTTCTTCACCCCGGGAAGTGAATTAAATACTATTTGGAGGCATTTAATGTTCGAGCAAAAACGGCTGAGTTTTGACAAAAGAGATAACACCCCCCCATTACGTCATGCTTCAGAAATGTGGAAAATGGTCCGTTTTCAAATGTTTTATTTTTGAACGTCAGTTCACATTTGTAGGTGGATCATCAGTGTTAGAGCTAAAATTAGCATGTTTAAAGTGATTTTCATGCTTCCAGGGGCCCTAAACACAAGATTTATGGAATGGTTAAAAGTGCATGAAAATGGCCAATTTACTCACTCTGAGTTCTCATAAAGGGTTTCTTCACCCCGGGAAGTAAATTAAATACCATTTGGAGGCATTTAATGTTCGAGCAAAAACGGCTGATTTTCGACAAAAGAGATAACACCCCCCCATTACGTCATGCTTCAGAAATGTGGAAAATGGTCCGGTTTCAAATGTTTTATTTTTGAACGTCAGTTCACATTTGTAGGTGGATCATCAGTGTTAGAGCTAAAATTAGCATGTTTAAAGTGATTTTCATGTTTCCAGGGGCTCGGGAAGTGAATTAAATACCATTTGGAGGCATTTAATGTTCAAGCAAAAATGGCTGATTTTCGACAAAAGAGATAACAACCCCCCATTACGTCATGCTTCAGAAATGTGGAAAATGGTCCGTTTTCAAATGTTTTATTTTTGAACGTCAGTTCACATTTGTAGGTGGATCATCAGTGTTAGAGCTAAAATTAGCGTGTTTAAAGTGATTTTCATGCTTCCAGGGGCCCTAAACACAAGATTTATGGAATGGTTAAAAGTGCATGAAAATGCCCCGTTTACTCACTCTGAGTTCTCAAAAAGGGTTTCTTCACCCCGGGAAGTGAATTAAATACTATTTGGAGGCATTTAATGTTCAAGCAAAAACAGCTGATTTTCGACAAAAGAGATAACACCCCCCCATTACGTCATGCTTCAGAAATGTGGAAAATGGTCCGTTTTTAAATGTTTTATTTTTGAACGTCAGTTCACATTTGTAGGTGGATCATCAGTGTTAGAGCTAAAATTAGCATGTTTAAAGTGATTTTCATGCTTCCAGGGGCCCTAAACACAAGATTTATGGAATGGTTAAAAGTGCATGAAAATGGCCAATTTACTCACTCTGAGTTCTCAAAAAGGGTTTCTTCACCCCGGGAAGTTAATTAAATACCATCTGGAGGCATTTAATGTTCGAGCAAAAACGTCTGATTTTCGACAAAAGAGATAACACCCCCCCATTACGTCATGCTTCAGAAATGTGGAAAATGGTCCGTTTTCAAATGTTTTATTTTTGAACGTCAGTTCACATTTGTAGGTGGATCATCAGTGTTAGAGCTAAAATTAGCATGTTTAAAGTGATTTTCATGCTTCCAGGGGCTCGGAAGTGAATTAAATACCATTTGGAGGCATTTAATGTTCAAGCAAAAACGGCTGATTTTCGACAAAAGAGATAACACCCCCTATTACGTCATGCTTCAGAAATGTGGAAAATGGTCCGTTTTCAAATGTTTTATTTTTGAACGTCAGTTCACATTTGTAGGTGGATCATCAGTGTTAGAGCTAAAATTAGCATGTTTAAAGTGATTTTCATGCTTCCAGGGGCTCGGGAAGTGAATTAAATACCATTTGGAGGCATTTAATGTTCAAGCAAAAACGGCTTATTTTCGACAAAAGAGATAACACCCCCCCATTACGTCATGCTTCAGAAATGTGGAAAATGGTCAGTTTTCACATGTTTTATTTTTGAACGTCAGTTCACATTTGTAGATGGATCATCAGTGTTAGAGCTAAAATTAGCATGTTTAAAGTGATTTTCATGCTTCCAGGGGCCCTAAACACAAGATTTATGGAATGGTTAAAAGTGCATGAAAATGGCCAATTTACTCACTCTGAGTTCTCAAAAAGGGTTTCTTCACCCCGGGAAGTGAATTAAATACTTTTTGGAGGCATTTAATGTTCGAGCAAAAACGGCTGATTTTCGACAAAAGAGATAACACCCCCCCATTACGTCATGCTTCAGAAATGTGGAAAATGGTCCGTTTTCAAATGTTTTATTTTTGAACGTCAGTTCACATTTGTAGGTAGATCATCAGTGTTAGAGCTAAAATTAGCATGTTTAAAGTGATTTTCATGCTTCCAGGGGCCCTAAACACAAGATTTATGGAATGGTTAAAAGTGCATGAAAATGGCCAATTTACTCACTCTGAGTTCTCAAAAAGGGTTTCTTCACCCCGGGAAGTGAATTAAATACTTTTTGGAGGCATTTAATGTTCGAGCAAAAACGGCTGATTTTCGACAAAAGAGATAACACCCCCCTATTACGTCATGCTTCAGAAATGTGGAAAATGGTCCGTTTTCAAATGTTTTATTTTTGAACGTCAGTTCACATTTGTAGGTGGATCATCAGTGTTAGAGCTAAAATTAGCATGTTTAAAGTGATTTTCATGCTTCCAGGGGCCCTAAACACAAGATTTATGGAATGGTTAAAAGTGCATGAAAATGGCCAATTTACTCACTCTGAGTTCTCAAAAAGGGTTTCTTCACCCCGGGAAGTGAATTAAATACTATTTGGAGGCATTTAATGTTCGAGCAAAAACGGCTGATTTTCGACAAAAGAGATAACACCCCCCCATTACGTCATGCTTCAGAAATGTGGAAAATGGTCCGTTTTCAAATGTTTTATTTTTGAACGTCAGTTCACATTTGTAGGTGGATCATCAGTGTTAGAGCTAAAATTAGCATGTTTAAAGTGATTTTCATGCTTCCAGGGGCCCTAAACACAAGATTTATGGAATGGTTAAAAGTGCATGAAAATGGCCAATTTACTCACTCTGAGTTCTCATAAAGGGTTTCTTCACCCCGGGAAGTGAATTAAATACCATTTGGAGGCATTTAATGTTCGAGCAAAAACGGCTGATTTTCGACAAAAGAGATAACACCCCCCCATTACGTCATGCTTCAGAAATGTGGAAAATGGTCCGTTTTCAAATGTTTTATTTTTGAACGTCAGTTCACATTTGTAGGTGGATCATCAGTGTTAGAGCTAAAATTAGCATGTTTAAAGTGATTTTCATGCTTCCAGGGGCCCTAAACACAAGATTTATGGAATGGTTAAAAGTGCATGAAAATGGCCAATTTACTCACTCTGAGTTCTCAAAAAGGGTTTCTTCACCCCGGGAAGTGAATTAAATACTATTTTGAGGCATTTAATGTTCGAGCAAAAACGGCTGATTTTTGACAAAAGAGATAACACCCCCCCATTACGTCATGCTTCAGAAATGTGGAAAATGGTCCGTTTTCAAATGTTTTATTTTTGAACGTCAGTTCACATTTGTAGGTGGATCATCAGTGTTAGAGCTAAAATTAGCATGTTTAAAGTGATTTTCATGCTTCCAGGGGCCCTAAACACAAGATTTATGGAATGGTTAAAAGTGCATGAAAATGGCCAATTTACTCACTCTGAGTTCTCATAAAGGGTTTCTTCACCCCGGGAAGTAAATTAAATACCATTTGGAGGCATTTAATGTTCGAGCAAAAACGGCTGATTTTCGACAAAAGAGATAACACCCCCCCATTACGTCATGCTTCAGAAATGTGGAAAATGGTCCGTTTTCAAATGTTTTGTTTTTGAACGTCAGTTCACATTTGTAGGTGGATCATCAGTGTTAGAGCTAAAATTATCATGTTTAAAGTGATTTTCATGTTTCCAGGGGCTCGGGAAGTGAATTAAATACCATTTGGAGGCATTTAATGTTCAAGCAAAAATGGCTGATTTTCGACAAAAGAGATAACACCCCCCATTACGTCATGCTTCAGAAATGTGGAAAATGGTCCGTTTTCAAATGTTTTATTTTTGAACGTCAGTTCACATTTGTAGGTGGATCATCAGTGTTAGAGCTAAAATTAGCGTGTTTAAAGTGATTTTCATGCTTCCAGGGGCCCTAAACACAAGATTTATGGAATGGTTAAAAGTGCATGAAAATGCCCCGTTTACTCACTCTGAGTTCTCAAAAAGGGTTTCTTCACCCCGGGAAGTGAATTAAATACTATTTGGAGGCATTTAATGTTCAAGCAAAAACAGCTGATTTTCGACAAAAGAGATAACACCCCCCCATTACGTCATGCTTCAGAAATGTGGAAAATGGTCCGTTTTCAAATGTTTTATTTTTGAACGTCAGTTCACATTTGTAGGTGGATCATCAGTGTTAGAGCTAAAATTAGCATGTTTAAAGTGATTTTCATGCTTCCAGGGGCCCTAAACACAAGATTTATGGAATGGTTAAAAGTGCATGAAAATGGCGAATTTACTCACTCTGAGTTCTCAAAAAGGGTTTCTTCACCCCGGGAAGTTAATTAAATACCATCTGGAGGCATTTAATGTTCGAGCAAAAACGTCTGATTTTCGACAAAAGAGATAACACCCCCCCATTACGTCATGCTTCAGAAATGTGGAAAATGGTCCGTTTTCAAATGTTTTATTTTTGAACGTCAGTTCACATTTGTAGGTGGATCATCAGTGTTAGAGCTAAAATTAGCATGTTTAAAGTGATTTTCATGCTTCCAGGCGCTCGGGAAGTGAATTAAATACCATTTGGAGGCATTTAATGTTCAAGCAAAAACGGCTGATTTTCGACAAAATAGATAGCACCCCCCATTACGTCATGCTTCAGAAATGTGGAAAATGGTCCGTTTTCAAATGTTTTATTTTTGAACGTCAGTTCACATTTGTAGGTGGATCATCAGTGTTAGAGCTAAAATTAGCATGTTTAAAGTGATTTTCATGCTTCCAGGGGCTCGGGAAGTGAATTAAATACCATTTGGAGGCATTTAATGTTCAAGCAAAAACGGCTGATTTTCGACAAAAGAGATAACACCCCCCATTACGTCATGCTTCAGAAATGTGGAAAATGGTCCGTTTTCAAATGTTTTATTTTTGAACGTCAGTTCACATTTGTAGGTGGATCATCAGTGTTAGAGCTAAAATTAGCATGTTTAAAGTGATTTTCATGCTTCCAGGGGCCCTAAACACAAGATTTATGGAATGTTTAAAATTGCATGAAAATGGCCAATTTACTCACTCTGAGTTCTCAAAAAGGGTTTCTTCACCCCGGGAAGTGAATTAAATACTATTTGGAGGCATTTAATGTTCGAGCAAAAACGGCTGATTTTCGACAAAAGAGATAACACCCCCCCATTACGTCATGCTTCAGAAATGTGGAAAATGGTCCGTTTTCAAATGTTTTATTTTTGAACGTCAGTTCACATTTGTAGGTGGATCATCAGTGTTAGAGCTAAAATTAGCATGTTTAAAGTGATTTTCATGCTTCCAGGGGCCCTAAACACAAGATTTATGGAATGGTTAAAAGTGCATGAAAATGGCCAATTTACTCACTCTGAGTTCTCAAAAAGGGTTTCTTCACCCCGGGAAGTGAATTAAATACTTTTTGGAGGCATTTAATGTTCGAGCAAAAACGGCTGATTTTCGACAAAAGAGATAACACCCCCCCATTACGTCATGCTTCAGAAATGTAGAAAATGGTCCGTTTTCAAATGTTTTATTTTTGAACGTCAGTTCACATTTGTAGGTGGATCATCAGTGTTAGAGCTAAAATTAGCATGTTTAAAGTGATTTTCATGCTTCCAGGGGCCCTAAACACAAGATTTATGGAATGGTTAAAAGTGCATGAAAATGGCCAATTTACTCACTCTGAGTTCTCAAAAAGGGTTTCTTCACCCCGGGAAGTGAATTAAATACTATTTGGAGGCATTTAATGTTCGAGCAAAAACGGCTGATTTTCGACAAAAGAGATAACACCCCCCCATTACGTCATGCTTCAGAAATGTGGAAAATGGTCCGTTTTCAAATGTTTTATTTTTGAACGTCAGTTCACATTTGTAGGTGGATCATCAGTGTTAGAGCTAAAATTAGCATGTTTAAAGTGATTTTCATGCTTCCAGGGGACCTAAACACAAGATTTATGGAATGGTTAAAAGTGCATGAAAATGGCCAATTTACTCACTCTGAGTTCTCATAAAGGGTTTCTTCAACCCGGGAAGTGAATTAAATACCATTTGGAGGCATTTAATGTTCGAGCAAAAACGGCTGATTTTCCACAAAAGAGATAACACCCCCCCATTACGTCATGCTTCAGAAATGTGGAAAATGGTCCGTTTTCAAATGTTTTATTTTTGAACGTCAGTTCACATTTGTAGGTGGATCATCAGTGTTAGAGCTAAAATTAGCATGTTTAAAGTGATTTTCATGTTTCCAGGGGCTCGGGAAGTGAATTAAATACCATTTGGAGGCATTTAATGTTCAAGCAAAAATGGCTGATTTTCGACAAAAGAGATAACACCCCCCCATTACGTCATGCTTCAGAAATGTGGAAAATGGTCCATTTTCAAATGTTTTATTTTTGAACGTCAGTTCACATTTGTAGGTGGATCATCAGTGTTAGAGCTAAAATTAGCGTGTTTAAAGTGATTTTCATGCTTCCAGGGGCCCTAAACACAAGATTTATGGAATGGTTAAAAGTGCATGAAAATGCCCTGTTTACTCACTCTGAGTTCTCAAAAAGGGTTTCTTCACCCCGGGAAGTGAATTAAATACTATTTGGAGGCATTTAATGTTCAAGCAAAAACAGCTGATTTTCGACAAAAGAGATAACACCCCCCATTACGTCATGCTTCAGAAATGTGGAAAATGGTCCGTTTTCAAATGTTTTATTTTTGAACGTCAGTTCACATTTGTAGGTGGATCATCAGTGTTAGAGCTAAAATTAGCATGTTTAAAGTGATTTTCATGCTTCCAGGGGCCCTAAACACAAGATTTATGGAATGGTTAAAAGTGCATGAAAATGGCCAATTTACTCACTCTGAGTTCTCAAAAAGGGTTTCTTCACCCCGGGAAGTTAATTAAATACCATCTGGAGGCATTTAATGTTCGAGCAAAAACGTCTGATTTTCGACAAAAGAGATAACACCCCCCCATTACGTCATGCTTCAGAAATGTGGAAAATGGTCCGTTTTCAAATGTTTTATTTTTGAACGTCAGTTCACATTTGTAGGTGGATCATCAGTGTTAGAGCTAAAATTAGCATGTTTAAAGTGATTTTCATGCTTCCAGGGGCTCGGGAAGTGAATTAAATACCATTTGGAGGCATTTAATGTTCAAGCAAAAACGGCTGATTTTCGACAAAAGAGATAACACCCCCCATTACGTCATGCTTCAGAAATGTGGAAAATGGTCCGTTTTCAAATGTTTTATTTTTGAACGTCAGTTCACATTTGTAGGTGGATCATCAGTGTTAGAGCTAAAATTAGCATGTTTAAAGTGATTTTCATGCTTCCAGGGGCTCGGGAAGTGAATTAAATACCATTTGGAGGCATTTAATGTTCAAGCAAAAACGGCTTATTTTCGACAAAAGAGATAACACCCCCCCATTACGTCATGCTTCAGAAATGTGGAAAATGGTCAGTTTTCACATGTTTTATTTTTGAACGTCAGTTCACATTTGTAGATGGATCATCAGTGTTAGAGCTAAAATTAGCATGTTTAAAGTGATTTTCATGCTTCCAGGGGCCCTAAACACAAGATTTATGGAATGGTTAAAAGTGCATGAAAATGGCCAATTTACTCACTCTGAGTTCTCAAAAAGGGTTTCTTCACCCCGGGAAGTGAATTAAATACTTTTTGGAGGCATTTAATGTTCGAGCAAAAACGGCTGATTTTCGACAAAAGAGATAACACCCCCCCCATTACGTCATGCTTCAGAAATGTGGAAAATGGTCCGTTTTCAAATGTTTTATTTTTGAACGTCAGTTCACATTTGTAGGTAGATCATCAGTGTTAGAGCTAAAATTAGCATTTTAAAGTGATTTTCATGCTTCCAGGGGCCCTAAACACAAGATTTATGGAATGGTTAAAAGTGCATGAAAATGGCCAATTTACTCACTCTGAGTTCTCAAAAAGGGTTTCTTCACCCCGGGAAGTGAATTAAATACTTTTTGGAGGCATTTAATGTTCGAGCAAAAACGGCTGATTTTCGACAAAAGAGATAACACCCCCCCATTACGTCATGCTTCAGAAATGTGGAAAATGGTCCGTTTTCAAATGTTTTATTTTTGAACGTCAGTTCACATTTGTAGGTGGATCATCAGTGTTAGAGCTAAAATTAGCATGTTTAAAGTGATTTTCATGCTTCCAGGGGCCCTAAACACAAGATTTATGGAATGGTTAAAAGTGCATGAAAATGGCCAATTTACTCACTCTGAGTTCTCATAAAGGGTTTCTTCACCCCGGGAAGTGAATTAAATACCATTTGGAGGCATTTAATGTTCGAGCAAAAACGGCTGATTTTCGACAAAAGAGATAACACCCCCCCATTACGTCATGCTTCAGAAATGTGGAAAATGGTCCGTTTTCAAATGTTTTATTTTTGAACGTCAGTTCACATTTGTAGGTGGATCATCAGTGTTAGAGCTAAAATTAGCATGTTTAAAGTGATTTTCATGCTTCCAGGGGCCCTAAACACAAGATTTATGGAATGGTTAAAAGTGCATGAAAATGGCCAATTTACTCACTCTGAGTTCTCAAAAAGGGTTTCTTCACCCCGGGAAGTGAATTAAATACTATTTGGAGGCATTTAATGTTCGAGCAAAAACGGCTGATTTTCGACAAAAGAGATAACACCCCCCCATTACGTCATGCTTCAGAAATGTGGAAAATGGTCCGTTTTCAAATGTTTTATTTTTGAACGTCAGTTCACATTTGTAGGTGGATCATCAGTGTTAGAGCTAAAATTAGCATGTTTAAAGTGATTTTCATGCTTCCAGGGGCCCTAAACACAAGATTTATGGAATGGTTAAAAGTGCATGAAAATGGCCAATTTACTCACTCTGAGTTCTCATAAAGGGTTTCTTCACCCCGGGAAGTGAATTAAATACCATTTGGAGGCATTTAATGTTCGAGCAAAAACGGCTGATTTTCGACAAAAGAGATAACACCCCCCCATTACGTCATGCTTCAGAAATGTGGAAAATGGTCCGTTTTCAAATGTTTTATTTTTGAACGTCAGTTCACATTTGTAGGTGGATCATCAGTGTTAGAGCTAAAATTAGCATGTTTAAAGTGATTTTCATGCTTCCAGGGGCCCTAAACACAAGATTTATGGAATGGTTAAAAGTGCATGAAAATGGCCAATTTACTCACTCTGAGTTCTCAAAAAGGGTTTCTTCACCCCGGGAAGTGAATTAAATACTATTTTGAGGCATTTAATGTTCGAGCAAAAACGGCTGATTTTTGACAAAAGAGATAACACCCCCCCATTACGTCATGCTTCAGAAATGTGGAAAATGGTCCGTTTTCAAATGTTTTATTTTTGAACGTCAGTTCACATTTGTAGGTGGATCATCAGTGTTAGAGCTAAAATTAGCATGTTTAAAGTGATTTTCATGCTTCCAGGGGCCCTAAACACAAGATTTATGGAATGGTTAAAAGTGCATGAAAATGGCCAATTTACTCACTCTGAGTTCTCATAAAGGGTTTCTTCACCCCGGGAAGTAAATTAAATACCATTTGGAGGCATTTAATGTTCGAGCAAAAACGGCTGATTTTCGACAAAAGAGATAACACCCCCCCATTACGTCATGCTTCAGAAATGTGGAAAATGGTCCGTTTTCAAATGTTTTGTTTTTGAACGTCAGTTCACATTTGTAGGTGGATCATCAGTGTTAGAGCTAAAATTATCATGTTTAAAGTGATTTTCATGTTTCCAGGGGCTCGGGAAGTGAATTAAATACCATTTGGAGGCATTTAATGTTCAAGCAAAAATGGCTGATTTTCGACAAAAGAGATAACACCCCCCATTACGTCATGCTTCAGAAATGTGGAAAATGGTCCGTTTTCAAATGTTTTATTTTTGAACGTCAGTTCACATTTGTAGGTGGATCATCAGTGTTAGAGCTAAAATTAGCGTGTTTAAAGTGATTTTCATGCTTCCAGGGGCCCTAAACACAAGATTTATGGAATGGTTAAAAGTGCATGAAAATGCCCCGTTTACTCACTCTGAGTTCTCAAAAAGGGTTTCTTCACCCCGGGAAGTGAATTAAATACTATTTGGAGGCATTTAATGTTCAAGCAAAAACAGCTGATTTTCGACAAAAGAGATAACACCCCCCCATTACGTCATGCTTCAGAAATGTGGAAAATGGTCCGTTTTCAAATGTTTTATTTTTGAACGTCAGTTCACATTTGTAGGTGGATCATCAGTGTTAGAGCTAAAATTAGCATGTTTAAAGTGATTTTCATGCTTCCAGGGGCCCTAAACACAAGATTTATGGAATGGTTAAAAGTGCATGAAAATGGCGAATTTACTCACTCTGAGTTCTCAAAAAGGGTTTCTTCACCCCGGGAAGTTAATTAAATACCATCTGGAGGCATTTAATGTTCGAGCAAAAACGTCTGATTTTCGACAAAAGAGATAACACCCCCCCATTACGTCATGCTTCAGAAATGTGGAAAATGGTCCGTTTTCAAATGTTTTATTTTTGAACGTCAGTTCACATTTGTAGGTGGATCATCAGTGTTAGAGCTAAAATTAGCATGTTTAAAGTGATTTTCATGCTTCCAGGCGCTCGGGAAGTGAATTAAATACCATTTGGAGGCATTTAATGTTCAAGCAAAAACGGCTCATTTTCGACAAAATAGATAGCACCCCCCATTACGTCATGCTTCAGAAATGTGGAAAATGGTCCGTTTTCAAATGTTTTATTTTTGAACGTCAGTTCACATTTGTAGGTGGATCATCAGTGTTAGAGCTAAAATTAGCATGTTTAAAGTGATTTTCATGCTTCCAGGGGCTCGGGAAGTGAATTAAATACCATTTGGAGGCATTTAATGTTCAAGCAAAAACGGCTGATTTTCGACAAAAGAGATAACACCCCCCATTACGTCATGCTTCAGAAATGTGGAAAATGGTCCGTTTTCAAATGTTTTATTTTTGAACGTCAGTTCACATTTGTAGGTGGATCATCAGTGTTAGAGCTAAAATTAGCATGTTTAAAGTGATTTTCATGCTTCCAGGGGCCCTAAACACAAGATTTATGGAATGTTTAAAATTGCATGAAAATGGCCAATTTACTCACTCTGAGTTCTCAAAAAGGGTTTCTTCACCCCGGGAAGTGAATTAAATACTATTTGGAGGCATTTAATGTTCGAGCAAAAACGGCTGATTTTCGACAAAAGAGATAACACCCCCCCATTACGTCATGCTTCAGAAATGTGGAAAATGGTCCGTTTTCAAATGTTTTATTTTTGAACGTCAGTTCACATTTGTAGGTGGATCATCAGTGTTAGAGCTAAAATTAGCATGTTTAAAGTGATTTTCATGCTTCCAGGGGCCCTAAACACAAGATTTATGGAATGGTTAAAAGTGCATGAAAATGGCCAATTTACTCACTCTGAGTTCTCAAAAAGGGTTTCTTCACCCCGGGAAGTGAATTAAATACTTTTTGGAGGCATTTAATGTTCGAGCAAAAACGGCTGATTTTCGACAAAAGAGATAACACCCCCCCATTACGTCATGCTTCAGAAATGTAGAAAATGGTCCGTTTTCAAATGTTTTATTTTTGAACGTCAGTTCACATTTGTAGGTGGATCATCAGTGTTAGAGCTAAAATTAGCATGTTTAAAGTGATTTTCATGCTTCCAGGGGCCCTAAACACAAGATTTATGGAATGGTTAAAAGTGCATGAAAATGGCCAATTTACTCACTCTGAGTTCTCAAAAAGGGTTTCTTCACCCCGGGAAGTGAATTAAATACTATTTGGAGGCATTTAATGTTCGAGCAAAAACGGCTGATTTTCGACAAAAGAGATAACACCCCCCCATTACGTCATGCTTCAGAAATGTGGAAAATGGTCCGTTTTCAAATGTTTTATTTTTGAACGTCAGTTCACATTTGTAGGTGGATCATCAGTGTTAGAGCTAAAATTAGCATGTTTAAAGTGATTTTCATGCTTCCAGGGGACCTAAACACAAGATTTATGGAATGGTTAAAAGTGCATGAAAATGGCCAATTTACTCACTCTGAGTTCTCATAAAGGGTTTCTTCAACCCGGGAAGTGAATTAAATACCATTTGGAGGCATTTAATGTTCGAGCAAAAACGGCTGATTTTCCACAAAAGAGATAACACCCCCCCATTACGTCATGCTTCAGAAATGTGGAAAATGGTCCGTTTTCAAATGTTTTATTTTTGAACGTCAGTTCACATTTGTAGGTGGATCATCAGTGTTAGAGCTAAAATTAGCATGTTTAAAGTGATTTTCATGTTTCCAGGGGCTCGGGAAGTGAATTAAATACCATTTGGAGGCATTTAATGTTCAAGCAAAAATGGCTGATTTTCGACAAAAGAGATAACACCCCCCCATTACGTCATGCTTCAGAAATGTGGAAAATGGTCCATTTTCAAATGTTTTATTTTTGAACGTCAGTTCACATTTGTAGGTGGATCATCAGTGTTAGAGCTAAAATTAGCGTGTTTAAAGTGATTTTCATGCTTCCAGGGGCCCTAAACACAAGATTTATGGAATGGTTAAAAGTGCATGAAAATGCCCTGTTTACTCACTCTGAGTTCTCAAAAAGGGTTTCTTCACCCCGGGAAGTGAATTAAATACTATTTGGAGGCATTTAATGTTCAAGCAAAAACAGCTGATTTTCGACAAAAGAGATAACACCCCCCATTACGTCATGCTTCAGAAATGTGGAAAATGGTCCGTTTTCAAATGTTTTATTTTTGAACGTCAGTTCACATTTGTAGGTGGATCATCAGTGTTAGAGCTAAAATTAGCATGTTTAAAGTGATTTTCATGCTTCCAGGGGCCCTAAACACAAGATTTATGGAATGGTTAAAAGTGCATGAAAATGGCCAATTTACTCACTCTGAGTTCTCAAAAAGGGTTTCTTCACCCCGGGAAGTTAATTAAATACCATCTGGAGGCATTTAATGTTCGAGCAAAAACGTCTGATTTTCGACAAAAGAGATAACACCCCCCCATTACGTCATGCTTCAGAAATGTGGAAAATGGTCCGTTTCAAATGTTTTATTTTTGAACGTCAGTTCACATTTGTAGGTGGATCATCAGTGTTAGAGCTAAAATTAGCATGTTTAAAGTGATTTTCATGCTTCCAGGGGCTCGGGAAGTGAATTAAATACCATTTGGAGGCATTTAATGTTCAAGCAAAAACGGCTGATTTTCGACAAAAGAGATAACACCCCCCATTACGTCATGCTTCAGAAATGTGGAAAATGGTCCGTTTTCAAATGTTTTATTTTTGAACGTCAGTTCACATTTGTAGGTGGATCATCAGTGTTAGAGCTAAAATTAGCATGTTTAAAGTGATTTTCATGCTTCCAGGGGCTCGGGAAGTGAATTAAATACCATTTGGAGGCATTTAATGTTCAAGCAAAAACGGCTTATTTTCGACAAAAGAGATAACACCCCCCATTACGTCATGCTTCAGAAATGTGGAAAATGGTCAGTTTTCACATGTTTTATTTTTGAACGTCAGTTCACATTTGTAGATGGATCATCAGTGTTAGAGCTAAAATTAGCAATGTTTAAAGTGATTTTCATGCTTCCAGGGGCCCTAAACACAAGATTTATGGAATGGTTAAAAGTGCATGAAAATGGCCAATTTACTCACTCTGAGTTCTCAAAAAGGGTTTCTTCACCCCGGGAAGTGAATTAAATACTTTTTGGAGGCATTTAATGTTCGAGCAAAAACGGCTGATTTTCGACAAAAGAGATAACACCCCCCCATTACGTCATGCTTCAGAAATGTGGAAAATGGTCCGTTTTCAAATGTTTTATTTTTGAACGTCAGTTCACATTTGTAGGTAGATCATCAGTGTTAGAGCTAAAATTAGCATTTTAAAGTGATTTTCATGCTTCCAGGGGCCCTAAACACAAGATTTATGGAATGGTTAAAAGTGCATGAAAATGGCCAATTTACTCACTCTGAGTTCTCAAAAAGGGTTTCTTCACCCCCGGGAAGTGAATTAAATACTTTTTGGAGGCATTTAATGTTCGAGCAAAAACGGCTGATTTTCGACAAAAGAGATAACACCCCCCCATTACGTCATGCTTCAGAAATGTGGAAAATGGTCCGTTTTCAAATGTTTTATTTTTGAACGTCAGTTCACATTTGTAGGTGGATCATCAGTGTTAGAGCTAAAATTAGCATGTTTAAAGTGATTTTCATGCTTCCAGGGGCCCTAAACACAAGATTTATGGAATGGTTAAAAGTGCATGAAAATGGCCAATTTACTCACTCTGAGTTCTCATAAAGGGTTTCTTCACCCCGGGAAGTGAATTAAATACCATTTGGAGGCATTTAATGTTCGAGCAAAAACGGCTGATTTTCGACAAAAGAGATAACACCCCCCCATTACGTCATGCTTCAGAAATGTGGAAAATGGTCCGTTTTCAAATGTTTTATTTTTGAACGTCAGTTCACATTTGTAGGTGGATCATCAGTGTTAGAGCTAAAATTAGCATGTTTAAAGTGATTTTCATGCTTCCAGGGGCCCTAAACACAAGATTTATGGAATGGTTAAAAGTGCATGAAAATGGCCAATTTACTCACTCTGAGTTCTCAAAAAGGGTTTCTTCACCCCGGGAAGTGAATTAAATACTATTTGGAGGCATTTAATGTTCGAGCAAAAACGGCTGAGTTTTGACAAAAGAGATAACACCCCCCCATTACGTCATGCTTCAGAAATGTGGAAAATGGTCCGTTTTCAAATGTTTTATTTTTGAACGTCAGTTCACATTTGTAGGTGGATCATCAGTGTTAGAGCTAAAATTAGCATGTTTAAAGTGATTTTCATGCTTCCAGGGGCCCTAAACACAAGATTTATGGAATGGTTAAAAGTGCATGAAATGGCCAATTTACTCACTCTGAGTTCTCATAAAGGGTTTCTTCACCCCGGGAAGTAAATTAAATACCATTTGGAGGCATTTAATGTTCGAGCAAAAACGGCTGATTTTCGACAAAAGAGATAACACCCCCCCATTACGTCATGCTTCAGAAATGTGGAAAAATGGTCCGTTTTCAAATGTTTTATTTTTGAACGTCAGTTCACATTTGTAGGTGGATCATCAGTGTTAGAGCTAAAATTAGCATGTTTAAAGTGATTTTCATGTTTCCAGGGGCTCGGGAAGTGAATTAAATACCATTTGGAGGCATTTAATGTTCAAGCAAAAATGGCTGATTTTCGACAAAAGAGATAACAACCCCCCATTACGTCATGCTTCAGAAATGTGGAAAATGGTCCGTTTTCAAATGTTTTATTTTTGAACGTCAGTTCACATTTGTAGGTGGATCATCAGTGTTAGAGCTAAAATTAGCGTGTTTAAAGTGATTTTCATGCTTCCAGGGGCCCTAAACACAAGATTTATGGAATGGTTAAAAGTGCATGAAAATGCCCCGTTTACTCACTCTGAGTTCTCAAAAAGGGTTCTTCACCCCGGGAAGTGAATTAAATACTATTTGGAGGCATTTAATGTTCAAGCAAAAACAGCTGATTTTCGACAAAAGAGATAACACCCCCCCATTACGTCATGCTTCAGAAATGTGGAAAATGGTCCGTTTTTAAATGTTTTATTTTTGAACGTCAGTTCACATTTGTAGGTGGATCATCAGTGTTAGAGCTAAAATTAGCATGTTTAAAGTGATTTTCATGCTTCCAGGGGCCCTAAACACAAGATATATGGAATGGTTAAAAGTGCATGAAAATGGCCAATTTACTCACTCTGAGTTCTCAAAAAGGGTTTCTTCACCCCGGGAAGTTAATTAAATACCATCTGGAGGCATTTAATGTTCGAGCAAAAACGTCTGATTTTCGACAAAAGAGATAACACCCCCCCATTACGTTATTTTTGACGTCAGTTCACATTTGTAGGTGGATCATCAGTGTTAGAGCTAAAATTAGCATGTTTAAAGTGATTTTCATGCTTCCAGGGGCTCGGAAGTGAATTAAATACCATTTGGAGCATTTAATGTTCAAGCAAAAACGGCTGATTTTCGACAAAAGAGATAACACCCCCTATTACGTCATGCTTCAGAAATGTGGAAAATGGTCCGTTTTCAAATGTTTTATTTTTGAACGTCAGTTCACATTTGTAGGTGGATCATCAGTGTTAGAGCTAAAATTAGCATGTTTAAAGTGATTTTCATGCTTCCAGGGGCTCGGGAAGTGAATTAAATACCATTTGGAGGCATTTAATGTTCAAGCAAAAACGGCTTATTTTCGACAAAAGAGATAACACCCCCCCATTACGTCATGCTTCAGAAATGTGGAAAATGGTCAGTTTTCACATGTTTTATTTTTGAACGTCAGTTCACATTTGTAGATGGATCATCAGTGTTAGAGCTAAATTAGCATGTTTAAAGTGATTTTCATGCTTCCAGGGGCCCTAAACACAAGATTTATGGAATGGTTAAAAGTGCATGAAAATGGCCAATTTACTCACTCTGAGTTCTCAAAAAGGGTTTCTTCACCCCGGAAGTGAATAAATACTTTTGGAGGCATTTAATGTTCGAGCAAAAACGGCTGATTTTCGACAAAAGAGATAACACCCCCCCATTACGTCATGCTTCAGAAATGAAATTAGCATGTTTAAAGTGATTTTCATGCTTCCAGGGGCCTAAACACAAGATTTATGGAATGGTTAAAAGTGCATGAAAATGGCCAATTTACTCACTCTGAGTTCTCAAAAAGGGTTTCTTCACCCCGGGAAGTGAATTAAATACTTTTTGGAGGCATTTAATGTTCGAGCAAAAACGGCTGATTTTCGACAAAAGAGATAACACCCCCCATTACGTCATGCTTCAGAAATGTGGAAAATGGTCCGTTTTCAAATGTTTTATTTTTGAACGTCAGTTCACATTTGTAGGTGGATCATCAGTGTTAGAGCTAAAATTAGCATGTTTAAAGTGATTTTCATGCTTCCAGGGGCCCTAAACACAAGATTTATGGAATGGTTAAAAGTGCATGAAAATGGCCAATTTACTCACTCTGAGTTCTCAAAAAGGGTTTCTTCACCCCGGGAAGTGAATTAAATACTATTTGGAGGCATTTAATGTTCGAGCAAAAACGGCTGATTTTCGACAAAAGAGATAACACCCCCCCATTACGTCATGCTTCAGAAATGTGGAAAATGGTCGTTTTCAAATGTTTTATTTTGAACGTCAGTTCACATTTGTAGGTGGATCATCAGTGTTAGAGCTAAAATTAGCATGTTTAAAAGTGATTTTCATGCTTCCAGGGGCCCTAAACACAAGATTTATGGAATGGTTAAAAGTGCATGAAAATGGCCAATTTACTCACTCTGAGTTCTCATAAAGGGTTTCTTCATCCCCGGGAAGTGAATTAAATACCATTTGGAGGCATTTAATGTTCGAGCAAAAACGGCTGATTTTCGACAAAAGAGATAACACCCCCCCATTACGTCATGCTTCAGAAATGTGGAAAATGGTCCGTTTTCAAATGTTTTATTTTTGAACGTCAGTTCACATTTGTAGGTGGATCATCAGTGTTAGAGCTAAAATTAGCATGTTTAAAGTGATTTTCATGCTTCCAGGGGCCCTAAACACAAGATTTATGGGAATGAGTTAAAAGTGCATGAAAATGGCCAATTTACTCACTCTGAGTTCTCAAAAAGGGTTTCTTCACCCCGGGAAGTGAATTAAATACTATTTTGAGGCATTTAATGTTCGAGCAAAACGGCTGATTTTTGACAAAAGAGATAACACCCCCCATTACGTCATGCTTCAGAAATGTGGAAAATGGTCCGTTTTCAAATGTTTTATTTTTGAACGTCAGTTCACATTTGTAGGTGGATCATCAGTGTTAGAGCTAAAATTAGCATGTTTAAAGTGATTTTCATGCTTCCAGGGGCCTAAACACAAGATTTATGGAATGGTTAAAAGTGCATGAAAATGGCCAATTTACTCACTTCTGAGTTCTCATAAAGGGTTTCTTCACCCCGGGAAGTAAATTAAATACCATTTGGAGGCATTTAATGTTCGAGCAAAACGGCTGATTTTCGACAAAAGAGATAACACCCCCCCATTACGTCATGCTTCAGAAATGTGGAAAATGGTCGTTTTCAAATGTTTTATTTTGAACGTCAGTTCACATTGTAGGTGGATCATCAGTGTTAGAGCTAAAATTATCATGTTTAAAGTGATTTTCATGTTTCCAGGGGCTCGGGAAGTGAATTAAATACCATTTGGAGGCATTTAATGTCAAGCAAAAATGGCTGATTTTCGACAAAAGAGATAACACCCCCCATTACGTCATGCTTCAGAAATGTGGAAAATGGTCCGTTTCAAATGTTTTATTTTTGAACGTCAGTTCACATTTGTAGGTGGATCATCAGTGTTAGAGCTAAAATTAGCGTGTTTAAAGTGATTTTCATGCTTCCAGGGGCCCTAAACACAA